>NW_021963407.1:0-103309 GCF_901765095.1 Microcaecilia unicolor
GGCGACCAGAATTGAACACAATACTCAAGGTGCGGTCGCACCATGGAGCGATACAACGGCATTAAACATCCTCACACCTGTTTTCCATACCTTTCCTAATAATACCCAACATTCTATTCGCTTTCTTAGCCGCAGCAGCACACTGAGCAGAAGGTTTCAGTGTGTTATCGACGACGACACCCAGATCCCTTTCTTGGTCCGTAACTCCTAACGTGGAACCTTGCATGACGTAGCTATAATTCGGGTTCTTTTTTCCCACATGCATCACCTTGCACTTGCTCACATTAAACATCATCTGCCATTTAGCCACCCAGTCTCGTAAGGTCCTCTTGTAATTTTTCACAATCCTGTCGCGATTTAACGACTTTGAATAACTTTGTGTCATCAGCAAATTTAATTACCTCGCTAGTTACTCCCATCTCTAAATCATTTATAAATATATTAAAAAGCAGCGGTCCTAGCACGGACCCCTGAGGAACCCCACTAACTACCCTTCTCCATTGTGAATACTGCCCATTTAACCCCACTCTCTGTTTCCTATCCTTCAACCAGTTTTTAATCCACAATAGGACATTTCCTCCTATCCCATGACCCTCCAATTTCCTCTGTAGCCTTTCATGAGGTACCTTGTCAAACGCCTTTTGAAAATCCAGATACACAATATCAACCGACTCCCCTTTGTCCACATGTTTGTTCACTCCTTCAAAGAATTGAAGTAAATTGGTCAGGCAAGATTTCCCCACACAAAAGCCATGCCGACTCGGTCTCAGTAATCCATGTCCTCGGATGTGCTCTGTAATTTTGTTTTTAATAATAGCCTCTACCATTTTCCCTGGCACCGACGTCAGACTCACCGGTCTATAATTTCCCGGATCTACCCTGGAGCCTTTTTTAAAAATGGGCGTTACATTGGCCACCTTCCAATCTTCCGGTACCACGCTTGATTTTAAGGATAAGTTGCATATCACTAGCAGTAGCTCGCAAGCTCGTTTTTCAGTTCTATCAGTACTCTAGGATGAATACCATCCAGTCCAGGAGATTTGCTACTCTTCAGTTTGCCGAACTGCCCCATTACGTCCTCCAGGTTTACCGTGAAGTCAGTAAGTTTCTCCGACTCGTCCGCTTGAAATACCATTTCCGACACCGGTATCCCACCCAAATCTTCCTCGGTGAAGACCGAAGCAAAGAATTCATTCAGTCTCTCCGCTACGTCTTTGTCTTCCTTGATCGCCCCTTTTACCCCTCGGTCATCCAGCGGCCCAACCGATTCTTTTGCCGGCTTCCTGCTTTTAATATACCGAAAAATTTTTTACTATGTTTTTTTGCCTCTAATGCTATCTTTTTTTCATACTCCCTCTTGGCCTTCTTAATCTGCGTCTTGCATTTGCTTTGACACTCCTTATGCTGTTTCTTGTTATTTTCAGACGGTTCCTTCTTCCATTTTCTGAAGGCGTTTCTTTTAGCCCTAATAGCTTCCTTCACCTCACATTTCAACCAGGCCGGGTGTCTTTTGGACTTCCGTCTTTCTTTTCTAATTTGCGGAATATGTATGGCCTGGGCCTCCAGGATGGTATTTTTGAACAGCGTCCACGCCTGTTGTACAGTTTTTACTCTCTCAGTTGCCCCCCTAAGTTTTTTTTTTACCGTTCTTCTCATTTTATCATAGTCTCCTTTTTTAAAGTTAAACGCTAACGTATTTGACTTTCTGTGTACAGTTACTTCAAGGTCGATGTCAAAACTGATCATATTATGGTCACTGTTATCAAGCGGCCCCAGTACCATAACGTCCCTCACCAGATCATGCGCTCCACTAAGGACCAAGTCTAGAATTTTTCCTTCTCTCGTCGGCTCCTGCACCAGTTGCTCCATAAAGCTGTCCTTGATTTCATCAAGGAATTGTATCTCTGTAGCATGTCCCGATGTTACATTTACCCAGTCTATATTTGGATAATTGAAGTCACCCATTATTATCACATTGCCCATTTTGTTCGCGTCTCTGATTTCTTTTATCATTTCTGTGTCTACCTGCTCATCTGGCGAGGCGGACGGTAGTACACTCCTATCACCATTTTGTTCCCTTTTATACATGGAATTTCAACCCACAGTGATTCAAAGGTGTGATTTGTGTCCTGCTGAATTTGTAATCTATCTGAGTCAAGGCTCTCGTTAATATACAATGCTACCCCTCCACCAGTCCGGTCCACCCTATCATTACGATATACTTTGTACCCCGGTATGACAGTGTCCCACTGGTTATCCTCCTTCCACCAGGTCTCAGTAATGCCTATTATATCCAATTTTTCATTTAGTGCAATATATTCCAACTCTCCCATCTTATTTCTTAGACTCCTAGCATTTGCATATAGACATTTCAGAGTATGTTTGTTGTTCTTATTTGCATGATGCTTAGTACCTGACACTATTGATTTGACATCTTTTGTCTGATCTTTAGTTGTATTTTAGGGCACCTGGCCTACCACGGTCTGTTGTGCAACCTCACTATCCAGAAACCCTATCTTCCCTGTTTGTGAGGTATCTTTGCAAGATACCTTTTCCCGAACCATGCGCTTTTGAGCGACTGTCGGCCTTCCCCCCATTTCTAGTTTAAAAGCTGCTCTATCTCTTTTTAAATGCCAACGCCAGCAGCCTGGTCCCACCCTGGTTAAGGTGGAGCCCATCCTTTCGGAATAGGCTCCCCCTTCCCCAGAATGTTGCCCAGTTCCTAACAAATCTAAAACCCTCCTCCCTGCACCATCGTCTCATCCACGCATTGAGACTCTGGAGCTCTGCCTGTCTCTTGGGCCCTGCACGTGGAACAGGTAGCATTTCAGAAAATGCTACCCTAGAGGATCTGGATTTGAGCTTTCTACCTAAGAGCCTAAATTTGGCTTCCAGAACCTCTCTCCCACATTTTCCTATGTCATTGGTACCCACATGTACCAAGACAGCGGACTCCTCCCCAGCACTATCTAAAATCCTATCTAGGTGACGCGTGAGGTCCGCCACCTTCGCACCAGGCAGGCAAGTCACCAGGCGATCCTCACGTCCACCAGCCACCCAGCTATCTATATGCCTAATGATCGAATCACCAACTACAACAGCTGTCCTAACCTTTCCCTCCCGGGCAGCACTTGGAGACATATCCTCAGTGTGAGAGGATAGTACATCCCCTGGTGGGCAGGTCCTGGCTACAGGAGTACTTCCTACTTCACCAGGGTGATGCTCTCCTTCTAGGAGACCTCCCTCCTCCAAGGTAGCACAAGGGCTACTAGACTGGAGGTGGGACCTCTCTACAACATCCCTGTAGGTCTGCTCTATGTACCTCTCTGTCTCCCTCAGCTCCACCAAGTCTGCTACTCTAGCCTCAAGAGAACGGACACGTTCTCTAAGAGCTAGAAGTTCTTTGCATCGGGCGCAAACATATGACATCTCACCAACTGGGAGATAATCATACATGTGACACTCAATGCAAAAGACTGGATAGCACCCTCTCTCTGCTGAACTGCTGACTCCATCTTAGTGTTTTTGAGTTTTCCAATATTTTAAAACTTGCTACAGTATTAAGGATATTGGCCTAATATAAAAGTGTCTTTTACTTTATATAGTGTATTGTATGATTTATATAGTATTTCCTTCTTAGATGGTAATGAAATGTATTTAAAACTCTATAAGAGCACTCCTTACTTGTTACCCTAATTACAATAACTGACTATAAATGAGGAGTTGTCCTAGGGGTGGGTGGGTGGACGCACATCTTGTTTTGATAATACGGGTTTCCCCGCCCCTTTGTGGCATCATCCTTACAGATGGGCCCCCTTAGAGATGGTCGTCCACGTTCGAAAATGTCACTTGACACAGGATGCTGGACTCCACCAACTTTTGGTCTGACGCAGAGTGATACTTTAAAAAAAACAAAAAAAAAGAACAAAAACAGAAAAAAAAATCACCTATAGAATGGTGCTAAAATCTAGATGACACAAAAATCAACCTTAACAACTATTCCATAAATCACTTATAAAATACAAACATAAATCGACTTTTGCATACCAAAATTTAGGTGAGATTTCTTATTGAAATTTCAACTAAGCTTGTAATGTGCTATGTAAAACGTCTTCTATAATTTGTGCACCTCACTAAGGGCCCCTTTTACCAAGCTGCGGCAAAGAGGTGTCTGCAGTGGCGTCGACCTGTGTTTTTCATTCGTGCCAATGCCACCTTTTACCGCACCTGGTAAAAGGAAGTCTCACTTTCCTGCACGAAATGGCCATATGGCAAGTAAAGCACTTGCAGCGCAGACATTTTGGGGGAAGCAGTAAGGGCTCCCGCGATAACCTGGTGGTAACCAGTCAGCACGTGGCACTGCCCGAGTACCACCGGGTACACTCTGGCACAACAAATAAATACATTTTTGTAGCGAAAGAAATGACAGCGAGCTAGGGATGGGAAGTACCGCTGGGGCTGCGATGGCTGCACTGTACTTCCTGTTTAGCGAGTGGTAAGCCTGCATTGGGTTTACTGCCACTTAGTAAAAGGAGCCCTAAGCAACACATCCATGACATACCCATGCTCTTGTGAATGCCACCTTGCAGTCATAAGTTAAGGGGCCTTTGTACTAAGCTGCCCTAAGAAATAGACATAAGGAGTGCTAATGCGGCACTTTCCCCAAACTAATCCCATTTCTAGAGTGGACATAAAATACTTTTTTAAATTATATTTTTCTGACCTTACGCAATATTTGAATTAGAAGGCAGTGATTGAAAAAAAATTAATGTGGAAGCCTTTAATACCTTCCATTTAGGATGCACTAAAGGCTCTTAAATTAAGGGGCTCTTTTATAAAGGTGCACCAAAAAGTGGCCTACGGTACTCTGTCTGCTCATATTGAACCATTTGTCCACTGCGTCTGGAAAAAATGTATTTTGGGGGGAGGGGGGGCAGGAAATGGATGTGTGGCAAAACTTAAACCAGCACATGTCTATTTACAGCCTGAGCCCTTAATGACTCCCATTGACGTAGTGGTAAGAGCTCATGTGTTATCCATGCATGTGCCAACTGCCAGTTATTTTCTACCACGTGTTTTGGGTATGCGCCAAACTTGGAATTACCATCAGGCGTACATGCTAGCCAGGCAGTAATGCCAATTTGACACGTACTGGACGCGTGTAGAAACATATACGCCTTTATAAAAGGGTCCATTAGTGTCTGATAATCAATTAGTATTTGCTAATATGAAAGCACAACCTGGTTAATGCCACTATGTTCATTCTCCACCCATGACAAGCCCTCTCTAAAAAAACATATTTCTAACTATACATTATCTTTCTAGCTCAACCAATACCTAAAAGAGGTTCACTTTAACAACCCAGATGGACGTGAAATCTTCTTTGATGACAAAAGACATGTTGCAACTCACTATGACATCATGCAGGTCTTTCAGTTCCCTAATATGACCACCGCCTGGATCCATGTTGGAAGTTTCAAGCCCTCAGCTCCCAAGGACAAGCAACTCTTTGTGAACCTTACCGCCATCAGATGGAAAACTCCCTTTAACCAGGCCTGACACCATCCTGTTTGTAGTAGGGTTTATAACGTGGGAACAGAGCAGCTTAGAAAAGGCAGAGGAAGAAAAGGATTTGAAAAAGTTTGCAATCACAAGTTTTTATAATTATAGAATAAATATTCCTGCTCTTTGTTGCAAACATTCCCAATCTGTCTTTAAATTACTTCTCATGTAACTGTTGTGTGATACCTCCGAAATGCTCTATTTACCGGGGGATATTTAGCATGTTGTCATTAGTACATCAGAAGTATTGGAAGCAGATATAGCAGACAAGCTCTCTTATAGAGAGAGGCAACTGCTGATTGGGGAATATGACTATTTCTCTCTTTCTTCCTCTCCTTAGGTCCCCCGCTCTGTGTGCTCTGAGAGCTGTGTTCCTGGATACAGGAAAGTCATTGATCCTGAGAAGCCGGTCTGCTGCTTTGACTGTGTCCCCTGCTCTGAAGGGATGTATTCTAATACCACAGGTAGACAAACACATCACAGTGTTTTATAAATATAAAATACCTAATGTTGATGTGAACCAGATATACATCTATAGGTACTGGAAACTTAGAAAATACATTGATATAGCAAGATGATAAATATTTCTATGCATCCTACATCATATTTAATATTCAGATTTATGCAATAAAGGTAATTTTTGGCTATGGCCTCTTAGCTTCTGAAACAATGTAGCATTCTATGTAGCAACACATATTGGACTAGATTCAGTGAATGGCACCAATTCAGGTGCCAAAGATTGAGCACTGAAAGCTATTCTCTAGCACACTATTCCCTCAGCACACGACCTCGATAACTTTAACTTCATCAATGGAATGAACCCAACCTTTTGCGAATACACAGCAGACCATACATGGACAAATTGCTCTCCTCACCATTGAATCAGTCACACAGGCGAATTATAGGTTCTCCAATACCCACTGTAAACTGGACATCTGCCCCCACCATCTACTTAAATCTGCCCAACTGTTTCTTAGCGGACCACACTTTCTAAATTACATGTTACAAAAAGGTTTATTCCCTGAGGAATACGGCAACATCCTACTCACCACTTTACCAAAAGACACCAAGAAAAAAAACAAATGATCTCACCAACTACCGCCCAGTTGCATCCCATTAGTAGTCAAACTGATGGAAAGCCTAGTTACCAAACAGCTCACTGAATATCTGGACAAGTTCTCATTTTTACATGAGTCACAATCAGGATTCCGCCCCCTTCAGAGCACCAAAACTGTACTAGTCACTTCTGGCCAAATTCAAGCGGGAAATAGCCACAGGTAAAAACATCCTCCTCCTCCAATTTGACATGTCAAGCGCTTTTGATATGGTAAACCACAACATACTACTAAAACTATTAGATCACTTCGAGATTGGTGGACATATACTTAACTGGATCAAAGGTTTCCTAACCACCAGAACATATCAAGTAAAATCAAATTCAAACATATCGCCTCCATGGAAATCTGACTGCCTAGTACCTCAAGGCTCTCCACTATCACCAATACTCTTCAATATAATGATGATCCCACTGGCCAAAGCCTTATCCAACATAGGCCTCAACCCGTTCATTTATGCAGACGACGTTACAATCTATATTCCCTTCAAATATGATTTGGCAGAAATTACCAATGAAATGAAGCTCGGCTTGAACACAATGGTCTCATGGGCAAATTTCTTCCAACTGAAATTGAACTCTGAAAAACCACACAGCCTTGTCTTATCATCTCAATACAATAAGCTCACCCCCACAGCCAAACAACCCAGACCATACCTCCCTATCCCAGATAACTTAAAAATACTCGGCGTCATAATTGACCGCAACCTTACTCTTGAAAGCCAAGTAAACTCCACAACAAAGAAAATGTTCCATTCAATGTGGAAACTTAAATGCCTAAAACCCTTCTTCCCAGAGAAACATTTTGTAAATTAATACAATCAATGGTATTAAGCCATGCAGATTACTGTAACGGAATCTACGCGGGATGCAAAGATCAACTCACAAAGAAACTCCAGACAGCCCAGAATACAGCAGCCAGGCTGATATTCGGTAAGACCCGATTCGAAAGTGCCAGACCCTTCTGAGAAAAACTGCACTGGCTCCCTATTAAGGAGCGCATTACCTTCAAATTCTGTACCCTGATCCACAAAATTATCTACGGCGCAGTCCCAGGATACATGATTGACCTCATAGACCTGCCAAATAGGAACAGTTCCGGATTATCTCGAACATATCTAAATCTCCATTATCCATGCTGCAGAGGTCTCAAATACAAAACAACCTATGCATCCAGCTTCTCCTATTTAGGTACAAAACTATGGAATGCACTGCCAAAAGGAGTGAAAACAATCTACGACCATCTAAACTTCAGGAAATCACTAAAAACCTACCTATTTAGAAAGGCATAAACTATTGACCCAACATAGGTGCCAACGCCCTGCAATGCAGCAAATCCAGTGATTGTATTGGACACTTTAACCTTCCCTCTCTCTGATCCCTTATGCCTGAAAGAAATGGACCCTTTACTTGCCCACAATATCACCTTGTATTTGTTTCTCTGCCGTTCTTGGCAAACACCTATGGTACTATGTTTGCCACATTAAGCCTGCAAATATGTGGGAAATGTGGGAGACAAATGTAATAAATAAATAAATATTCTCTATTCTGAATTGGGTGCCATTTATAGAATAGCGCTTAGCACAAGGATCCATGTCAAAATATTTAGATGTGGCTAATTAAGACCAGTAATCAACTGTTAGCACTCAATTATTGGCACTAATTGGCTCATTGCTCTGTTAAATTGTGTGCACAAATTGGGCAAATATCCATATTTCTATACACACAGTTTTGAGCTTCATTAATAGAATAGGGGTGATTGTGTGCACAGACCTAGCTGGGGAAAAATAAAACAGCCACATTCTATAGTGGAAGCATATGCAAACTATTGTTAAAAAAATGACCCAACTAATTTATGCCTTTCATTCTTACCTTTGTGTATCTGTGCACAGGGATGGCCCAAGTCAGTCTGCCACCTGAGGTGAGATTGTGGTGATGCCCTTGGCCCTCCCAGTACCCTGCCACCCCTCAAATCCTATATCTCCCCTCACACTCTCTCAACTCTCTCACTGATTTGTTGGTAATGAAATATTTACAAATTAATCCTTAAGAAATTATGTTTCATAGATGCAGAGAACTGCTTGAATTGCCCTGAAGATCGGTGGCCCAGTGAGAAGAAGGATGAGTGTTTACCAAGAGACATTGATTTCTTGTCCTATGATGATCCTTTGGGTGAAACTTTGTCTTCAATTTCTATTCTCTTATTCATTATCACTGTCCTAGTGTTGGGAATCTTAATTAAATATCAGGACACACCAGTAGTGAAAGCCAATAACCGGAACCTCAGCTACATCCTCCTCATCTCCCTCATGTTCTCTTTCCTCTGTGCCTTGGTATTCATTGGTCAGCCTGAGACATTGACCTGTCTTTCAGGCAATCTGCTTTTGGGATAATATTTACAATTGCTGTTTCGACTGTATTAGCAAAAACTGTTACAGTAGTCATTGCCTTTGGTGCCAACAAGCCCGGCAGCAATTTAGAAAATGGGTTGGGACAAGAGTGTCCAGCTATCTAGTTCTTCTCTGCACCTCTGGTGAAATTGTGATATGCACTGTATGGCTGCTCATCTCTCCTCCGTTCCCTGAATTTGACACACAATCTGTTACTGGAAAGATGGTTTTACAGTGCAATGAGGGGTCCACTACAGCATTTTATAGTGTGATTGGGTACATGTTCTTTTTGGCATTTCTTAGTTTCATTGTGGCTTTCCTAGTAAGGAAGGTTCCAGATAGTTTTAATGAGGCTCAGTTTATCACTTTCAGCATGCTGGTGTTCTGTAGTGTTTGGGTATCCTTCATCCCATCATACCTGAGCACCAAAGGCAAATCCATGGTGGCTGTGGAGATATTTGCAATTCTGGCTTCTAGTGCTGGACTACTGGGTTGTATATTCATCCCCAAGTGTTACATTATTCTGCTCAGACCTGACCTGAATACAAGGGGACATATAATAGGAAAAGAAATATCATTAAAAAATACCATAAGGAGGAGGATTTATTTATCATGATCTTGTGTCCCTGCCCCATGAGGAAAGTTGAAAATTGATCAACATTGTTAAAAATGATTGAATTTTGAACTCTGAATACCTTTAAAATAGTCTGTAAACATTGAGGCAAATTTTCAAAGGATGGTAAAAATGTATTTGCTGCTGTCAAACTTATAAGTTCTTTACTCATAAATGCTCATCCCCTATACAGATAGTACCAGGCTCCAAAACAGTCTATCTGCTCAGTATTTATTTATTTTATTTCACAGTTTCTATACCACACTATCCTAGATACTAGGAGGGTTATATCATTATACACATATTTATCAAAAATAGCTAAAATGAAGAGACATCCTAAAACCTATTAACTTCTTATAAATAGTAAAATCATTCTAGCATGACCAAATCACCATTACTATCACCATCTTCAATTAAGAGCCTTTTGAAAAAAAAATTGTTTTTGAAGCTGTATGTTTTCCTTCTACACAACTGTACTAGAAACATATTCCAAAATTGAGCATCCTCTATGGAAAATATTATTTGCCTGTAATCATCTAGTCTGATATGTTTGAAAGCTCGAACATCTAGTAAAAGTTTCTCTACAGAGCACAATGCTCAGGATGGACAAAACACCCTCAGTACTGTTTCCAAAGGCAGGGGGACTTCATTTTTTTACTGCTTTGAAAATCAAGACCAACAGGTAACCAGTGAAATGTTTGTAGCGCTAGGGAAATTATGGTCAAATCTCAAGGTATTAGACAGAAGTCTAGCTATAGCATTCTGTGCTGTTAATGTTTCAGCAAAACTGCTAGAAGTAAAGAATTATTGTAGTCAATTAATGGCATAATTAATGCCTGCACTACTTTTCTATAATTTAACTCAGACAACAAATCATTTAGTCTTCTTACAACCGTTATATTTTTTAACCAAGGATCAACAATTTTTTTCTTTTTAAAGAAAGAGTAGAATCAAGAATAATTCAAAACTGGTTAACTTCTCGTACAATAGGGATAGTTGTCTCTCCTAGTTTCAATACACGAAGAAGGGCAACCTTTGAAAGTGAAGAAAAGGCTAGACGAATTTCATATTTAATATAAAAAGTTTATTTACAATTCTACCGGATACCTTCAATGGAGGTATTCAGGAAGCATATCTAGACAAAGCAGTCAGAATGCTTACTACTTCTTTGTTCCATCTGTTTTTATACCATTCTTCTTGGCATCTGACTAATTCTCTCATACAACATTCCTGTGCAAGTCTCTGAATACCACAACGCTGTTAATCATGTGCAGAACATGCTACATCTGTTTTCCCTTATTGCTCCCCTCTTCTTTACAGACTTTCTGGGAGCCGTGCCTTTGGCTGATGTTAATGTCCGTCACCTTCTTCTCATGCCTCAGGAGATTTAGTGTTGAAACAGCTTGTTGTAATCAGGGAGCTTTCCACTCCCCATCTTTCATGCTTTTATTCAACAAATCCTCCCTTGAGTTCTGGTGTGTTCCAGGACTCATACATCTGTTTCAGCTCAGTCTGTTTCTTTTTACCTCCCTTCTAAATCTCCTCCCCCCCTGTTTGGGTCATTCAGTTTCTGCACGCTTTTTCAATATTTTTGGCTGACATATTAAAGTTCTATTCTGATTTCAGTTACCATTGTCATTTTAAAAGCATCCTGGCACATCTTGGCAAACATGCTAATACACATGTTACACAGCATTAAACAGATTCAATTGTACTAGGGTACAAAATTTATATCTCTTGAGGTATAATTTATAGGACATGAGCTTCAATCAAAGGGGAATACACTGTCAGTTCATTCTTACTTTTCATTAGCTGATGTGGCATTAAAATTACACAAATTAAAAGCATAACATTCCTTGAATCAGTTGTTACATACCATTGAGTTAAAGTGTTATTGCAGCTTGTTTTATTGCCACACTTTTCTTTGGTGGCTGTGACATTTACAATCACTGTACTTCCTTCTATAGACCAATACCTGTTACAACATTGTGCGTGTAATTGCACTTTATCGGGGGAATGTTTCCAGTTGTCATACTATTAATCAGACACCAAAATGATGTCTGTGGGTACTTGTCCATAAGCAAGGCTTGCTTATAAATAGTCTCATTTGTCCAATGAAGGTTTGCACCATCCCTTACACAGGTATTATTGGGATAACGGTGCCCACCCAACTTTATCATTGTAGTCCCATATATCATAGCTGGCAAGGACAAGGATGTGGGCAACATAGATACATCAGTCAAATTCAACATCTTGGCCGCTGTAACAAGTTATTCTCATATGTGTTCATTGTCCATTAACAAACAACAACATCCCAATACCATCATGTTGAGGGACATGATGTTTGTTTATTCTTTGTCCATTTCAATATTATTAGTTCGTCGAATATCTGATAAGTGTATCCAAGAAGTATGACCTTCCAGACGGGCAGCGGTCTGAGTAAGGGCCGTGGATAGCAAAAGGCCCTACATACACAGGATCCTTCCACGTTTTATGTATAAAGTTCTTTCTTAGTACTAGATCACCTACTTTAAAAGCACAAACATCATTAGTAGTCCCTGCCTGTGATGCTACATTTGTTCGGATCATATCACTCGTCAGGTTCAACATTGGTTGTAGCTTTTGCCAGTACTGAGCTGTATTATCAGTACTTGCCGTCTGCATTGGGAAGAAATGACGTCCTGTCTGAATTTGGAATGGGGTCAATTATAGTACGGGTAATTAGGTTGAGCCCGCATACCATCAAAGCTAATGGTAACAAATCAAGCCAGGTATATGGTTTACCTGCTGTTCCTTGTTTAAAGCCTTCAGTAATACTCTCAATTTAGTTTTCAATATACCATTGTATCGTCCACCAGTCCATTGGAGGTAGGACGGTACACGATATCTTTCTGTGTGTCAATTGCATGACTGTTGCCATTTCTTCCAGAATAGCGTTGTTAAAATGTGTTCCATTATCAGAAATCACTTTAGTTGGACAACCATTGCTTGGCAAAATATGTGTTATTAAACATTGCACAACTTCATGCACAGTCTCCTCTTACATGGAAATTGCTTCTATCCACCTTGAAAAAGCATCCACCCAAACTAACAAATATCTTTTTCCCTGCACTGGAACAATCATATCAGTTGAAATCATATACCATTCTTTTGCCTGGGCCTTCTGGTATTGGAAGTGTCCAGGCGATATTTTAGGGCCTCTTTTAGGTATATTAGTATTACATACCATGCAATTTGCACAACCTGTTGAATCAAGTTATCATTTTCAAAGTCCAAATCTTTGTTCAAATTGTTGTTTCATTGTTTCTCTGTTCCAATGCATGATTGCATGCCACCCAGTCAATACCTTAATCGCCTGGCTCATTGGCATGCAAGGTAATCCTTCTTCCTCATTAAACCATTCACTTCCCAATTTCATACATCCTTTCTTCAACCATTTTTCACTTTCCTGTTCCTCTGGCTGCCACATTTCAATCTTATCTACATTCGTAAGTGGCCCTTCCTGTGTCTGTCTAGTATTATACAAAATCTTTTCACTTGCTTAACCACCTCCGTTGCTGCTGCATCAGCCATTGCATTACCTAGTGCCTCAAAGGTTGGCCTTCAGTGTGGGCCGGGGTCCACACAAACTGCAGTTTTTCTACCTTCACGTTCCCTTCTTGCCAAAATTTCAAACAGCAATTTCCAATATGTGTAATGTTGTAAATTTTTACCTGCACTGGTTATCATCCCCCTACGTTGCCATTTTAATATATGATACTGTAGTGAACTTGCAACGTAACCACTATCAGTATATATGGTGACATTTTGAGTCATATCAGTGTGTTGTAAGGCCGTAATAACAGCCAAAAGTTCAGCATGCTGTGCAGTATGGTCAGGAGGGGTTTTATATTGTACTTGCATTATCTTCTTAGATTCCTCATCTACCTGCACGCAGGCAAAGCCTGCAACAGTCCTTTCACAAGCTCCATCTGTAAACCATATTAACCCATCAGATAGGGTTCAAAAGTAAGACAGTGAAATGTAGGGATTTCTATAGTATCAATCTCAATCTCTTGATCGACAGGAAAAGCAGATCTATCTTATTTCTCTGTTCTTTAGTAATGGTATTATTCTTATATCTTGTCCTAAAAGTACTGCTTGATATTTTCCAAATCTAGTGGCTGTCAATGCTGTTTGGCTAGGGCTCAACAGCGTTTTAATCGTGTGGTTGGTATGTATTACAATAGGAACAAAAGGCATTTGTGCTCTCCATTTGCCTACTGCAGCCACTATAGCTGTCAGTAACTTTGGTATTTCTTTCATTCCCTTTTCCACATGATTAAAAGAGCCTGATAAAAAAGCTACTGGTGTATTTACTTCATTATTTGATTAATCATAGCTGCCCAACTGTTTCCCATGTCTTTTACCCACAGATGCACAGGTGATTGGATATCTATTACTGCTAAGGGTCCTGGGGATAACAAATCCCTCACAATCTTAGCCAATACTATCTTATCCTGCTCGTCCAACACAATCAGAGTATTCTTGGTGTGGCTGCGGGCAGTTTCAAATGTTTATAAAGTCTCATTACTTTTTGTGTATAATTTGGTATCCATTGTCTGCAGTAATTTAACATTCCCAAAACAGCACGTAACTGGGTAACTGTTTGCGGTACCGGAGTCTCATTTAAAATAGATATAACCTCCGGTATAATGACCTTATGTTCTGCAGAAACATTTTGTCCTAAAAGGTGACAGTAGACTGAGCTATAACACATTTTTCCTTGTTACATTTATATCCTAACTCTCCTAATAACAAAAATAATTTTCTAGTCCATTCTAGGCATTCTGCTTCAGTCCTCAGCAGACAGTAGAATATCATCTACATAGACAAACAATGACACCGTGTGGCCAAATCATACATTTCAGACGTAGCCAGAGTTTTCAATCGGGATATTTGCCTTCCTCTGTGCTACCTTTCCCCTTTTCTTTTTTTCTTACTCGTTTTGCTTCTCTTTTCTGTTCTCTAGTCCCCACATCACTGTCCTCATTATCCCCTCCCTTTTCACTTTCTGAATCACTGGGGGGGTCATCAAGAGCCGAATACCCAGCGCATGGCACAGGGCGCTTTGGCTTTGATTCCTTCATTTTTTATCAGTCGCCCTTAGGGGCACAACGTGTCCCTGCTAGATTCATACGACGGGGGATTATTTCTTTTATACATTTCTGCCTCTTGTTGTATTCTATCTACATCAGCATGAAAAGATCTGCTGCTACAGAAAATACGTTCCAAATTGTAAGATGTTTCTCTAAACTTTTCTGCTTATTTTTATTTTCTTGTATGTATTTCAGGAGAGATAATAATTTTGGACGATCAAACGATCCATACTGAGACCAGCTCAAAAAAGAATCTTTGCATCATATTTGACCCATTTCTCATGTGTTTCTTCAATCTGTTTTTTTCTAACGGGAATAATTCTATGACATGCTGCAAAGGGGTGCATTTTTTTGAACTATCTAAATCTAAATACAAAGTATATACAGGGGTTTTTTTCTTTCTTATCTGCCCCTTTCCCTTCCATTTTATTCTGACTATTACAATTTCTCCTATAAAGCCACAATCTACAAAAATATACTAATGCACCTAAACAGAGGAAATATACAAAACAGAAAACTACAAAGCTAAACAAATATACCACTAATAAGTCCACAATGTAAGCTTACTCACGCGTCTTCTCGTTTATTTTTAGCAAGCCCAGGAGTCGTCACCTGTATGTCCACGTCAGTAGGTTGATCACTCCCAAATCAGTGGTACACAGAAATCAGGCTTAAACAACGCTTGCTCTCCAAATCCTGTAAAAACTTTCATTAACAACAAAAACTTAATTTGTCATTCGTCTCGCCCTTTCTTTTCCGTGTGCGGCATAAATCTTCAGTCCTGCCGTGGTCGCCACTTTGAAGAAAAGGCTAGACGAATTTCATATTTAATATAAAAGTTTATTTACATTTCTACCGGATACCTTCAATGGAGGTATTCAGGAAGCATATCTAGACAAAGCAGTCAGAATGCTTACTACTTCTTTGTTCCACTCTGTTTTTATACCATTCTTCTTTGGCATCTGACTAATTCTCTCATACAACATTCCTGTGCAAGTCTCTGAATACCACAACGCTGTTAATCATGTGCAGAACATGCTACATCTGTTTTCCCTTATTGCTCCCCCTTCTTTACAGACTTTCTGGAGCCGTGCCTTTGGCTGATGTTTAATGTCCGTCACCTTCTTCTCATGCCTCAGGAGATTTAGTGTTGAAACAGCTTGTTGTAATCATGGAGCTTTCCACTCCCCATCTTTCATGCTTTTATTCAACAAAGCTAATCAAGAAATGTATTAAGTTATGTCCAATAAAAAAGGTATCATCATATTTTCTTTTCCATGTTTTATTTTGTTTGATTTCTATTGATAACCTAATACAGTAGGGCAAGTCCTATCAGCTTGGTCAGACAGAATTTGGCTCTTTTCCATGAGTTTCAATCTATGTGCTGTCATCCAGCTCTTAACTAACAGTAAATATAATTCAAAAAGTCAAAGGATTCCTTGACCTATTTAGTAATAGGAAAATAAAACTGTATGTGATCAACAAAACCATAACCTGTTGGCTTTCAGGTCATCTTTAATGTCCTACTTCCCATCTACAACTTTTAGGTACTATAATTACACCTGTTAACTGTCAAAGGGTCAAGAAATTTGCCATACCCTCTGAGATCAAAAGTTACCCCAAGCTAATGCTGTTCTTATTTTATTAACTGAATCAAAAGAATGTTGAGTTATGCACTCTTTAAACTTTGAGAAATTAAAATTTATACATTTAAAATTAATTACTGTAATTGTAAAAATGTCTTATAGCAGTTCTTACATTAGAACACTCTTATTGATTCGAAATCTTTGAAATATTTAACAATTTGAAAATGTAAAATTCACAGGCAGGGGCAAGGAACACCAGGGGCTACACTTCCCACTCCTCCCATGCTGTATTATCCTTCTTTCTTGTCCTTTCACCCATCTACCATCAATCTCTCCCTTTTCAAAATAAATCACTGAGACATAGGACTCTTGTATGAAGAAGTAGAATTTATTATTGCTGCTGCATTACAACATATCTTAACCAATTATAATGCATACATAATGAAGACAAGTAATATTTCCCATTTGCAAATCCCTATCAAGACCTAACTCACCTCACCAGTCAGTTAGCTGTAGAGACACACAGCTATTTACTCATTACAATACTTCACACATTTTCTGACCTTGCATGTATATGCAGACTATGAAAACTCGAGTACATCTCAATTATTGACTTCACTTTTGGGTTTGTCATAACATGAAAATGTAAAAAAGAGTTTAAAAAAGGGGAAGAGAATGAAGGCTGATGAAGGGGAATTACATTAACCTGCACTGTAAGGTTTAAGGACATTTGCTCAGAACATAAATGTCATGGAATCCGGTTGGTGAGCCCTTGGACTGCAGACAGGACTGCAGCAGACAAGACCTCTGGAAGGCACAGAGCAGAGGCGGGCCAGACACTTAATCCAGATGAGATACAAGACATAGCAAATAAACAGTACACACTCCAGGCAAGGTAGAACTAGAGCCTGGCTAAAGCAAAAACCAGGAATAGAGCTTGACTAATGCAGGAACCAGGAACAAAGGAAGGACAAGCAGACGGGCTGTAAGGCCAAACTGGAACCCACTTGTACTAGAGGGAAGGGAAAAGAAACAGAACCAGAATCTCTTGAGCAAGTACTACTCAATCAGTGCTCACATACTGCACTAAGCAGTGCCACAAACAGGAGGTCAAACACCCTACAAACAGGCACAAAGAAACAGAAGGGAAAAGATAACCCCACTCAGGCTCACATAGTAGAATCAACAAGTAAAAGATAATAGGGGAAACCACAAAGGGAGACAGCACAGGGCTATGCTTAGAACCACAGCTATATGGACGAATAGTCCTAACTAACTCAAACAGAATATCACACAGAGAGGTAGCTCAGGGCTGGGCTAGTAGTCATAGCTAAACAGAAGAACAACCCACTCAAACTCAAATAGAATCAAACAGAGAGGCCACTCAGGGCTGTGCTAGTAGTCACAGCTAAACAGAAGAGCAACCCACTCAATCACAAACAGAACCAAACAGAGAGAACTCAAACAGAAATCACATCGGGAATCTCAAGACAGGGCCACACGGCCGTAGTAAAGGAAAACTCACGACTGTGCCACACAGCACTCAAGGATAAAGGTATGCCACTCATTGGGACACACAAGGCTGTGTCACACACACTCAAGGATAAAGGGAAGCCACACATAGGAATACATAAGGCAATGCCACAGCGTCAAATAACAGACACTAGAGACAAAGGGGAAAAACCAGCAAAATGGAAAGGACATACACAAGTCAGATAAGGAGCAGTACTCGCAACAGCCAGGAAACAAACATAGCAGACAAAGAGTTAAAGCAGGTTAAAGGGAAAGGCTGCTTCTAATACACAAATCAGCAAAGGAGTAGTGCTGATAAGAGCCAGGTAACGAACACAGCACACAAAGGGTTAAAGCAGACTAAAATGAAAATGTGCTTCTAAATACATAAGTCAGCAAAGAAGTAGTGCTCAAAATAGCCAAATAAACACAGCACACAAAGGGTTAAAGCAGACACAAGGGAAAGCAAACAAAGAAATAACTTCTTACCAGAACTCAGCCAGCACACACAACCTGGCAGGGAAGGGGAAACAGGCAGAGAGAGAAAGAGAGAGATGTTGGAATGTAATTGTATTTTTACATGCATTGCCTGTCACCTATTATTTCTCTGTGATTACTCTGTGACCTCTGATGTGAATTACTTAGAGAGGTCACACAGCTATGCAACTTCCTGTGGGGGTTAGACACAGCAGATGCAGCACATGCAGCACATGGAGCACATGGAGCTCATGATCTCTCCTAACCTGAGAGGATCTATGGTGGTGTGAGCATCCATTACCATCTAAGCACATGGAAGGAGCTGATAATACAAATGTATAGTAATATGTATATATAAGCCTGTCTGATTATAATCTAACTACAAACTGTGAGTAAACAGATGTTTTGTTACTTCAACTTTAAAGTGACTCAGCAGTGAATTATTCAGGGGTGAATGAGAGAGAGATGAAGAAAGAAATTAACATTTCTAAAGCTGAAGCTGTGTGTACTAAAATCTGCTAATTATTTACTACAAATAATCCAACAAAAGGGTTATGGGCCCAGGAATTGAAAAAGAAGAGAAATATTACCAGGCAGAAAAAAAGGCCACATTTTTCTCTTAAGTTTTAAAGGAAAGATTCAGTCTGTCTCTCTCTCCCCCCACACAGCAGACAGAAGGCTAAGAAAATGGCTGAGGGAAGAAATTCACCATTGTTCTATTCTCTCAAGGTGCCAAAATTAACTGAGTTTAATTATCAGCAGTGGGAACTAAGATTCATATGTCTCCTTCGAGCAAAAGGATTAAATATATGCTTAGACCAAGACAGAACAGCTGAAAATATGGCTGAATGGGACAATGCAAACTATTATGTGAAGTGCATGCTTTTGGAAGCTCTCTCAGAGAAACAAGCCATATTAGTGGAGGGAAAAGATACACCAAAGGACATTTTACATAAACTGAGAACTATGTATGCAACTACATATGCAAAGCAGCAACCAATTTGGCTGGCAGAGTTGAATGAAACCAAATTAAGGGATAAAAGTAATGTAATGATCACATTATGCATCTTATGTCTTCATTTCAAAAGCTAGAACTTTCAGGAATTCCCATGTGTGATGCATTGAAAAGAGCATTTCTTTTTACCTCACTATCAAAGAAGTTTGATGTTTTTAGGTCTGTAAATGAGGCCATTGAAGGGCAATCTTTTGAACAGGCAACATCAAACTAAGGCAGGAATGCATAATAAATGATTCTGAGGAGATGTGTTCTCAAAGCAAGTCAGAGAGAAATGAAACAAATTTCTTGGCAAAGAACAGAGGAAGGCGGAGCTATGGGAAAACTCCACCCAAGGGCAAGCTGATTTGCTACTCATGTGGAAAGGAGGGACATGTATCTAAATGGTGTAAGGAAACACAAAACACTCCCTCTAGCTCACCTAAGCCAATGGAACTAAAGAATTTTCAAACCAGGAAATGTATGAAGGACAAAGATAAACACAAGGGTTTTCTAATGGCAGAAAAATCTTTGACTATGGTAAATAATAATTCAAATGAAAGTACTTGGATTTTGGATTCGGGGAGCACATGCCATTTAACCAATTGTAAAGATTTCTTTCAGGAAATGTGTCCAGAGGAAGGTATTCTTAAAACTGCAAATGCAGGGACTGCTAAGATCCAAGCAAAAGGTATTGGATTCTTAAAATGCAAAGTGTCTAATGAAGTTAAAGAAATTCCTGTAAGTGATGTCTTGTATATTCCCCAAGCAGTTTGCAATATGCTTAGTGTATCTACATTAGATAAGAAGGGATTTGTGATTCATTTTGAAAACAGTAAGTGCACAATCTCTAAAAATGATGAAGTGTATGCTGAAGCTTTTATGCATAATGATGTTTATAAGCTGAACATTTCAGGTGAAGCCTCACATATGGCGCAAGTAAGGAAGAATGATGGTAAATGTAGTCTGGAAATCTGGCACCGCCGCCTGGGACATCGTGATTCTAAGGTGATCCAGGATCTTTACAGTAAGCAACTGGCCACCGGCATTCAGATAAGTGCAGATGCTGGTAAAATGGAGAAATGCATAGACTGTGTTACTCAAAAAGGTGTGAGACCCTCATTTCCTGCATACACAGGAAATAGGAGTAATAAAGTACTGGACTTAATACACAGTGACTTATGTGGACCGTTTAATATCCCATCATTGGGAAATAACAGATTTGTGCTGATATTCTTGGATGATTTCTCTAGATATTGTGTGGCCTATTTGCTGAAAGAGAAAAGTCAAGTCACAGACATGCTGAAGAAATACGTAGCCATGGTGAGCAATAAATTTGAAAGAAAACCAAAGGTTCTTCAGACCGACAATGGTGGTGAGTTCACTTCACAAAGCATGCGCACATTTCTAGAACAAGAAGGCATTCAGCATATCACAACAGTAGCTTATACACCAGAACAAAATTCTGTTGCAGAGAGAAAATTTAGGTCACTTGTGGAAATGACCAGATGTATGCTGTCAGATAGCAATCTCCCTAAAAGACTATGGGGGGAAGCCATTCTCACAGCAGTGTACCTACAAAACAGAATGCCAACTAAAGGCGCTAAGCGCACACCACATGAGACATGGCATGGTAGGAAGCCAAACCTGTCACACATAAGAACATTTGGAAGTACAGCATATGCTCATGTACCAAAGCAAAGAAGGCATAAGCTGGATTCCACAACAGAAAGGGGCATTTTAGTTGGCTATGCTCCAGGACACAAAGGATATAGAATTTTGAATCTGAAAACTGGCATTGTTGGCATAAGACATGTTACATATTTTGATGAAAACAAAAGGGTTGATAAAGGCTGGATTATCCCAGATGAGCCTTATCATCCAGAATATGAAACTAGAACCATAATAGACATGCCAGTGTATATAAATGCCATACCAAGGCAGATGTCTGAAAGCAACTCATCTGTATCTAACGAGGAACAGACAGAGGAAGCAGACACAGAAAGGATCATTGAAGAAGACAGTACAGTTGGAGAAGGGGAATCAATTGGAGAAGAACTCTCAGATTTAGAGGATGCGGAAAGGTCAGACCAACCTGTTGTCAGACGCTCATCCAGGGAAAACAAAGGTGTTCCACCCCCAAGACTGTCTTACCTAACAAAGTCAGCAGAAGCTCAAGAGCCCTTAACATGGGATGAGATTGAGAAAATGCCAGCAGAAGAAGCTGCTGAATGGCATAAAGCTGCACAAGAAGAAATTGATGCATTGGATAAAAATAATACTTGGATTCTTACAAAATTACCTCCTGGCAAGAAAGCTATAGGATGCAAATGGGTATTCAAGTTAAAAAGGAATGCACAAGGAAAAGTGGAAAGGTATAAAGCCAGATTAGTGGCAAAGGGATATCTTCAAAAATATGGAGAAGATTTTGATGAAGTGTTTGCACCTGTAGTGAAACACACGACAATCAGAACACTTCTGAGCATTGCAGTCTCAAAAGGCATGCAAGTCAAACACATTGATGTGAAAACAGCGTTTCTTCACGGAGATATAACTGAAGACTTGTACATGGAACAACCAACAGGTTTCATAAATACAAAACAAAGACAGCTAGTGTGTAAATTAAACAAAGGTCTTTATGGATTAAAGCAAAGTGCAGAATGTTGGAATGACAAATTGCATGAAATATTGACAAATTTAGGATTTAAGCAAGGTGAAGCAGATAAATGTTTGTACACTAGGTGCACAAATGGACAATATGCATACATTTTGGCTTTTGTTGATGATCTGCTCATTGCAAGCGAAAGTGAGCAAGAGTACAAGGACATTGTAAAGTGTTTAAACCTCAATGTTGAGATAAAAGAACTTGGTAATGTGTCATACTATCTTGGTATAGAAATTGAGAAACAAAATGATGGTTCTTATCTTCTAAGCCAGAAGCAGAAAATAAATGAGCTTATTGAAAGTTTAGGTATGCAAGATGCCCAAGTTGTAAGCACTCCCATGATCACTGATTTTCTGATGGATGAAACAGTAAGAGAACCTTTACCAGATAACATCCAATATAGATCAGCCATAGGTAAGCTTTTATATCTAGCTACCACATACAGGGCTGATATAGCAAATGCAGTAGGAATTTTGAGCAGAAGGGTCAGCTCACCTACCAAATCAGATTGGACTGCAGTTAAAAGGATGGTAAGGTATTTAAAGGGTACCATTGATTGTAAATTAAAGATTTCAGCCAATAGTAATCCAAAACTAATATGTTACTGTGATTCAGATTGGGCAGGGGATCATTCTGATTATAAATCCACAAGTGGATATGTGTTTATGTATGGAAATGTACAAATTTCATGGGCCAGTCATAAACAAAGTATTGTGAGTTTGTCTTCTACAGAAGCTGAATATGTGGCCGTATCGGAAGCGTGCAGAGAACTGATGTGGATTGAAAAACTTTTGCTGGATTTCGGAATAGCTGAAAAGAGACCAATCCAGATAATGGAAGATAATCAGAGCTGCATCCGACTGTCACAGAATGACAAGGTTCAGTCACGCACCAAGCACATCGCAACGAAATACCACAACGTGCGAGAGTTGGCGAAAGAAGGGGTCATCAGTCTACACTATTGTCACACCAGTGAGATGACAGCTGACATCATGACCAAACCGTTACCCAGAGAACATTTTGTGAATCTGCGTATAAAGCTTGGACTTTGTATGAATAAATAATTGCATGACAGTTATGCATGAGAAGGGGTTTGTTGGAATGTAATTGTATTTTTACATGCATTGCCTGTCACCTATTATTTCTCTGTGATTACTCTGTGACCTCTGATGTGAATTACTTAGAGAGGTCACACAGCTATGCAACTTCCTGTGGGGGTTAGACACAGCAGATGCAGCACATGCAGCACATGGAGCACATGGAGCTCATGATCTCTCCTAACCTGAGAGGATCTATGGTGGTGTGAGCATCCATTACCATCTAAGCACATGGAAGGAGCTGATAATACAAATGTATAGTAATATGTATATATAAGCCTGTCTGATTATAATCTAACTACAAACTGTGAGTAAACAGATGTTTTGTTACTTCAACTTTAAAGTGACTCAGCAGTGAATTATTCAGGGGTGAATGAGAGAGAGATGAAGAAAGAAATTAACATTTCTAAAGCTGAAGCTGTGTGTACTAAAATCTGCTAATTATTTACTACAAATAATCCAACAAGAGAGAGAGAGCAGACACAGCTGCATAGAACCAAAGTAATCAAGGAAAAAAGATGACAACAACCGGCACAGTACAGGCTGTGCATGAAAGCAATAACGGAAAAATAAACCATTCAGGTTCAAACAAGAACCACACACACAGGAAAACAGAACAGGCGTAGCTAGAGAGCATAGCTAACAGGAAAGTAATCCAAGAAGACCAGTTCCCACAGAATCAAACAACAACGGTACAAAATGAAAAGGGAAAATAGACCTGTTGCAAAGACCACACATGAAAGTACTTGGATCCTTATAATGGAGTTGGCTGATGAAGTCACAAGTAGGAAATGAAGCAGAAGTAAGCAGACCAAAGCAAGGCTTGGCTTCAGGGACACCAAAGCGAGGCTTGGCTAGCAGGAACATCAACAGCAGAGAACAGGCAGACTGGAGATGTTGCAGAGTCAGATACTGAGAAACAATTGGTCTGGACAAAAGGGCATGGCCACAGCCGTGACAATAAAGACCAGATATTTACCTTTAAAATGTTTATTTACAATACAGGTAATGCAATAATGTTAAAAGACAGTTTTTACAGATTTTACACAAGGGAAATATGCCACAAGATAAATATTGTTAGAAAGCCTGAATTATAAATTAGACTGGATTAATAGTAACTCATTTTGATAATGGAGGGCTTTAATGGAAAGAAGTCTTTTTGTTGTAGAGTTGTTGCTGGAGCCTAGAGAAAGTCTTATCTTGGATGTGTCTGAAGTCTAGCAAGGCCCAGGAATTCAGTGAAGGTCCATAGAGGTGCAGATCAGGAAGAAGCAGGAAGGAACAGAGAGGGAACTGAAAATGTTCCAGGGTTTTATACTTTTTTGTTGGACCATAGGCTGAAGTCAGGTATTGTGTATTTGATCCAATAAAAACTCAGGCTAGGTTCTTTTCTGCTTTTTGAAAATGGAGTAGGGTAGCTGGTCACATATTTAAATTACATCATAAGAGTTCTTGGCTGGCCATCTGCTTAGAGATACACAGGTATTTGAGCGGATTAAAAGAGTAATTGAAATAGACAGGCAATTCAGTCTCTGAATATTTTCTCTGTGAGTTTCATCCCATCTTTTTGCTGTCAAAATGCAGACTTTTGTTCTTTGGAGATGTGGTGATTGACGTTTTAGGTATCCACACAGATAGCTTTTGCTACACTGATATCAGTGGTCTCCAGGGGGAGGGTGAAGGTCAGACTGCAAACAGAGAAAATACATAGATATAACAAGATGCGAAATAATTCCATGCATCCTTGATCATATTTACTGATTAAAAAGTCTATGCAATAAAAAAAGCAACCTGGCTATGACCTATTGTGAAAAATAAATAGCATTAAATGTAGTAACACTCAGGGGCATAGTTAGGTGGGGCTATAGTGGCATGGGCCCCCACAGATTTAGTACTGGCCCCTTCTACGTTTGACCCTCTCCCGCCACTTTCAACCCCCCCCCCCCCCCCCCCCCGTCACCACCGCCACAAGGTACCTTTGCTGGTGGGGGTCCCCAACCCCCGCCAGCTTTTGTCTTCTTCAGCGCAGGACGTGCTGGACGTCAGGACAATAGAAGGACAAATTGTACAAGGCACACTGCTCAGAAATAACATTGTATATATATGCAGATTTTCTGCCAGCTGTGAACACCAGTGGCAAAACCATAGAGCATCTTCTCTCAACCCATGGTGTGTGAACTCCTTTGCTATATCTGACACAGACAGGGAGTACACAGGAAGAAGTTTTGAAATTTGTTGTTGTCTCTTGCTGTAGGGCAGGAAACCACAATCAAGTGCAAAGGCTGCAGGGAGGAGGCAAAAGGCTCAAGAAGGGAACCTGTTTTGTACCTTTTCTGGTTCCTTCTTGTGCTGTATGTCTTTCTCTTGTATCTATCATTCCCATGGTTTCTACTCCTGGACTCAGGATTGAATCTGATATGTTGCTGTCAATGCAGCCTTGACTGCTCCATGAACTGATCATGATGTTTTTTTTCTGGGATTGGGTGATATTATGTTGGGGCTGTTGAAACCTTGTTCTTTTTGTGAGGGGCAGTAGGTGTGTGTTGGAGTCTCCCATGTCCCATAAAAACTTCATCAGCACTTACTACTACTACTACTATGTATCATTTCTATAGTGCTACTAGACATATGCAGCGCTGTACACTGAACATGTAAGAGACAGTAGTGGTGTTTTGGAAGAAGATAGGGAATCTTATCAAGCCTCTGTTGTTGTGGAGGGCCACTTGCTCCCAGTAGCTTCATCTCTTCCTTACTCCTTCAGTAGTCACTGACTCCCTCTCACCCTGAAATGATGTGCAGTAAATGAAACAGTACATATCAGCCTCAATGACAGCTTCAGATGTTATGGTCAGTCCTATTTGAGTAGCAAACAGGTTCCAGGAATAGCATAGTCGGTGCAGTTCACTGTGGAGAAGGGAGCCCAGACCCATAAACCACTTTATTACAATTGTGGAGGAAAATACTAGCCCTCCCCTAACCCCCCCCCCCCCCCATAGCCTACTGTACCCACATATAGGTGACACCAACAGCCTTAAGGGCTAATGTAGTGGTGTATAGTTGAGTACAGTAGGATTTTTTTGGCTTTTGAAGGGCTCACCATACAATATAAGGGGGTGATAGTGATATCCTAATGACACTTTTTACTCATACATTGTAGTACCTCTGTGATACTTCGTACCCTTAAATTGTGTTATCCCTGTGATACTATGTACATAGACAGTGTAAGCCGCACTGAGCCTGCTATCGAGCGGGAAGGAATGGGGTATAAATGCTATAAATAAATAAATAAATATTTGTACCTAGGACCTTTTATATGAAGTCCACTGCAGTGACCTCGATGATGTCACACTGCTCTGCTGGGATGCCTGTGTGATCAGTTTACTAGGAAAGCTTGCTCCTCCAACATTACAATTACTTTGATTTTGTGTATTTTTTACTTGGAGTTTTTTTTTTGTTTTTTTTTAAATAGTCCAAAAATCACAACAACGTCTAGGAAATGGTCATTTTCAAAGAAAAAAGATTGACTATTTTCAAATTAGTTGTTTTTTGGACGTTTTCAGCAAAATGTCCAAAGTCAGATTTAGACGTCATATCGAAAATGCCTCTCCACTTCGGGCATGGACTTTGTTTAAAAATACAATTGTGAAATCCCAGACCAGATGTATTTCATGGTTTAAATGTGAAGTGAAAGAGGTTATTAGAGCCAGGGCCGTGCTAGCGAGGTAAGCATGGCAGGGGGGCGCTTCCCTCTGGGGGGCGCCACCGCACCATGCTCACCTCGCTCGCCCTCCCGCAACATCCCTTTTCTTTTTTTTTCTTTTTAAATTTACCTCCGTGGTGGCGGTTCCGCAAGCGCAGCGTCAGGGAAGGAGGCGGCGCTCCCGACGTCTCTAGCCTTCCCTTCGCTGTGTTCCGCCTTCTTCTGACGTCAAGGATGACGTCAGAAGAAGGCGGAACACAATGAAGGGAAGGCTAGACGTCGGGAGCGCCGCCTCCTTCCCTGACGCTGCGCTGCCGGAACCGCCACCACGGAGGTAAATTTAAAAAGAAAAAAAAAAGAAAAGGGATGTTGGGGGGAGAGAAGAGTTTGGGCAGTTGAACAATGGGAGCGGGAGGGCAGGGGAGAAACGACAGCATGGATGCAAAGGGAGGTCATGGATGCGAAGGGGGGGAGAAGAGGGCGGGCCAGGCTGGGACATGGGAGAGAGAGGAGCATGGATGCGAGGGGGGGTCATGGAAGGGAGGGAGGGGAATTGCTGGAAAAGGATGAATGGAGGGGGCAGGGGACAGAGGAGCATGGATGGGCATGGATTGGGAGGGCAGGGCTCATGGAGAGAGGGGAATTGCTGGATAGGGATGAATGGAGGGGGCAGGGGACAGAGGAGCATGGATGGGCATGGATTGGGAGGGCAGGGCTCAGGGAGAGAGGGGAATTGCTGGATAGGGATGAATGGAGGGGACAGATGGGCATGGATGGATATGGATTGCAGGGCAGGGCTCAGGGAGCGAGGGGAATTGCTGGAAAGGGATGAATGGAGGGGGTAGGGGACAGAGGAGCATGGATGGGCATGGATTGGGAGGGCAGGGCTCAGGGAGAGAGGAGAAATTGCTGGACATAGAGGGGAGGGAAGAGAGATGAAGGAGATGAAATGAGGGAAAAGGAAGAGCGGAGAAAAACTGCACATGGATGAAGAAAATAGGCAGAAGCTGAGGACCAGAAATGAAGAAGAAAGGAGGAAAGGAAAGAAATAAATGGAAAGGAAGCCCTGGAAACGGAGTTAAGAGGACAGATAGCAGCAGAATCAGATACTGGGCCAGCATGATCAGAAAAGAAAGTCACCAGACAACAAAGGTAGAAAAAAAATCATTTTATTTTCATTTTAGTGTTTGGAATGTGTCCACTTTGAGAATTTACATCTGCTATCTTATTTTGCAATGTATAGCAATTTCTTTCTAAGAGTATTGCTGACAATTCCTGTCAGTGTGGCAAGTGGTGAGCGATCATTTTCACGGGGGGGGGGGGGGGGGGGGAGGGTGCGCCGCCGCCGCCACCGCCAACTGATAGTCTGCAGGGGGGGCGCCAACTGATAGGCTGCAGGGGGGCGCCAGAGACCCTAGGCACGGCCCTGATTAGAGCCAAATGAGCACTATTCAAAGAATGGAAAAAGAATGCAAATGGAGAAAATAAGAAGCAACTTAAGCACCATGAAGCTAGATGCAAAGTATTGATGAAGAAGGCTAACATATTAACACCTTTTTCAGATACATCAGAAAGCGTGTGACGGAATCTGTGCTTTTCTGTTTTTAGTGATCTGTAACCTATCATTAAAATCATCTGTAGTACCTAAAGATTGGATGGTAGCCAATGAAATGTCAATTTATAAAAAGGGTTCCAGGGGTGATCAGAGAAATTACAGACTGGTAAATTTAACTTCAGTGCCAGGGAAAATAGCAGACACTATTATAAAGAATAATATTACGGAACACATGGAAAAACATGATTTAATGGGACAGAGTCATCATGGGTTCAGCCAAGAGAAGTCTTGCCTCACCAATTTGCTTGATTTCTTTAAAGGCATAAATAAGCAGGTGGATAAAGGTAAGCCAGTTGATGTAGTTGTAATGGAAGTGAATTTTAAAGATTGTTTTTCAACCCTGTCTTGAACGACCAGTGCACTTGGGGTCTGTATTGTTGATTAGAAGTAATTCTGTTTAAAAAATGATAGTTTAAGTGTTACCTTAAAGGATTGCTTTTCAACCCTGTTTTTATCCGATAATACACTCTGAAATCTTGTCTTTGACTGAAAGTAACTTTTTTGTAAATATAAAAACAAGTTGGAATGCAGATGATAAGACACAGTTCTTACTAATTTGGTATGTGAAGGGGAGGATGGCACTTGTTTTTCCGGGCCCAGCTTGGCCACTTGGACTTTGGAAAGCATGTGACCATGTTCCCAAAGTCCTAAATAGAGAAGCATTCTGGAGACCAGTGTTGTGTGTGTGTGTGTGTATATATATATATATATATATATATATATATATATATCTGTTTTATAACTTTCTTTTAGTCAGATGGTTTAATTAGTGTGCATCCAGCTTATTTTCGAAGGAGATCGCCGGCCATCTTCCAACACAAATCGGGAGAGTGATCTACTGAACCCGGCCAAATCGTTATAATCGAAAGCCAATTTTGGCCAGCGCCAGCTGCTTTCTGTCGTGGAGCTGGCCAATCTTCAAGGCAGGGTACAGAAGGCGAAACGGGGGCGGGATGGGGGCGTGGTTACAAGATTGCCGGCTTCGCCCAATAATGGAAGAAAGATGGCCGGCTCTGACGAGCATTTCGCCGACTGCATTTGGTCAATTTATTTTTAGGACCAAGTCTCAAAAAAGTGCCCCAATTGACCAGATGACCACTGGAGGGAATTAGGGTTCACCTCCCCTTACTCCCTCAGTGGTCACTAACCCCCTCCTACCCAAAAAAAAAATTGCCAGCCTCTATGCCAGCCTCAACTGTCATACGTAGTTCCCTGACAGCAGTATGCAGGTCCTTGGAGCAGTATTTAGTGGGTGCAGTGCACTTCTTGCAGGTGGACCGAGGCCTATCCCCCCCTACCTGTTACTGTTGTGGTGGTAAATGTCGAGCCTTCCAAAAAAAACAAAAACCCACTGTACCCACATGTAGGTGCACCCCTTCATCCCTAAGGGTTATGATAGTGGTGTACAGTTATGAGTAGTGGGTTTTGAGGGGGGGATTTGGAGGGCTCAGCACCCAAGGTAAGGGAGGTATGCACCTGGGAGCAATTTTTGAAGTCCACTGCTGTGCCTCCTAGGGTGCCCGGTTGGTGTCCTGGCATGTCAGGAGGGCCAGTGCCTTCTGCTGTTAATCAAACCTCCTTGTTCAGCACTGTGTTTTCAATTACTAGACACAGGCAGGTTCCCCAGAGTCCTGCCCCTCACAATTGAAAATGTGATAGTGAAAATGTGCCCTCCACTGGAAGAACTGTAGGTGAAGGACTCCTGCTCAGTTTAGAGGGAACAATGCTTGTCAGCTACCACTTTATCCCTTTTGTATTCCACAACCACCCTACAGTCATAATGTGAAGGGCTCTCCTGACACAGACGTGAAAGGATAAAGTCTCCTTTTATCCATCCAACTTTCAACTGCAGTCAGATATAAGCGGTATGCGGACAGGTATGGATATATCGTTTATTTATTTTCACTGACCCCTATATAATGCACAAACTTGATATGGTCATTAATCTCATTCAATTCTTGCAAGAAATTTTTTAATTCCAATTCAGTGCCTTGCCATATCAGCAGTATATTATCATCAATATACCGTAGCCATTTGATTACTCCTCCAAAATATTGAGATGTATAAATACCTTTTTTTTCCAATTGATCCATGTTTGTGCAATATATAGGGGTCAGTGAAGTTAATTTTTTAGATATCAATATTCATTGGGAGGATAATAGATTTCAGACCCGACTGTATCGTAAAAATACTGACCGGAATAGTATGCTTCATTACCGCAGCCATCACCCAAAAGCATTAAAAGATAGCATCCCTGCTAGTCAATTGTTATGAGTATGTAGAGTGTGTAGCTCTAGGGAAGATTTCTGTGTTCAGGCAGAACAGATGATCAGCAGGTTCCGGGTTCGAGGCTACCCCCATAAAGTTTTGAAAAAGGCAGCCAAACGAGTATTTAATTATCACCCAGAATGGGAACGGAATGTAAATAATAGGGCTAACGGATGTAAGCCTTTAACGTGTGTTTTACCTTTTACTAGAGCATTTAATGATATTATAAGCATTATTCGTCGGTATTGGCCCATGTTAAATATTCATCCTGCATTTAATGCTATACCCCGGTTTGCTTTCTCTAGGGGTATGAATATAGGTGAACAACTGGCTAAGAGAAGATATAATCGTGACATCTCTTTGGTGAATAGTGGACATCATAGATGTAATCAATGCACGTATTGCCAGTATGCTATGGAAGTTACTCAAATCCAGATTCCTCATTCTAGGAAAATACATTACCTGTATGAGAACACAAATTGTAATACTGCAAACTGTATATATGGGGTGATCTGCCCTTGTGGTTTGTGGTATATTGGCTTGACATCTCGGAGGATAAAATTGCGAATTTCTCAACACTTAAGTAATATATGAACAGCCCGTTTGGAAGCTCCTATTGTAGCACATTGGTTAGAAATGCAACACAATTTAGGGGAGTTTCAGTTTGTTGTTCTTGATTGTGTTAAATTAGAGAGGGGTGGTAATATGCCTCTGGCACTACTTAGGAAGGAACAGCACTACATATTCCAATGGATTGAGTGGTTAAACCTTTAGGATATTTAACCCCTGTGCTAGCCTGTGACCATCTATGTGTTTGGGAGAGCAGTTTAGCTTGCCACCGCATTGCTGGTATTCGACTACCTCACCACCTGGATGAGTCAGTAAGTGTATTTATGATAGTATGATAATGTTAGATTTTGAGAGTTTTTAATTATGATGTATATTAGGTAGGATTATAGTTAACCCACTGTTATTTTGTTTAGAATTCAAGACCCCTGATGACGCTTTTATAGCGAAACATGAGCATGTTGGGTCCTGGTTGTATGGTGGAATACCAAAAGAATATGAAAGAGTGAAACTCTAAAAAGAAGTGCAATAATGGTTTCAAAAAATATATATATCTGGAACATTAGATACTGTTAACAGTGAAGATGGGCATCTTGGATATTTATGACTGACATCATCATTGACTGCCCATGATTTATCACTGATATTATGATGGTCTGTTGGAAGAAAGAACATTATTACTCCACAAAGCTGATGATTTTGATTCATTGAAAGTGATTTGAAGTAAGGTTGCTTTGGTGGGAGACTTCAGAGCACTGGACTGACAAATGACTAAAAGAACTATGATCACATATTGATGCAAAATATCGCCAGATATATGTTATTTAATGTTGTACTGTAATAGTATTTTGGAGAATTGTGTGCAATTTTAAATGTGTTGGTGATTGTGAGTGTGTATGGATTAATTTGGTGTAACTCTTGCTGGGCTGAGATGCACCAGAACTCTTGGATATCCATGAATCTTGTAAGGGCCCACAGAGTACTCCCTATGCTCACCGTCTAGACCTGGGTTGGACTATAGTAGGCGATGTCTGCCCCAATCAAAGGAGAACGCCGAATGTCAGAGTACTCTCTACCAATATCTTAGAAGGCAGGTGCACTTCACTATTTGAGTCAAGTGCCAATCATCTAACCACCAAACAGACTCCTGCTTACCAAGAACAGAGTGCTGTCTCAGCACTGAATAAAAGCAGCTCCGCAGCAGGTTTAGGAGAATACCTGGGAAGCTCAGTGTTCCAGACCACCAAAGATGATGACAAACTTGCCTTCCTCATTGAGCATAAAGAGTTCCTGAGCATTATAGATAAAGAGTTCAAGAAAGACGAGTCAAATAGTTGGGTAGCACTCCTTACATTCCGTAAGCCAAGGTCTCGACCCAAAAAATAGAAGTCAAGCCTTTTCTTGTCTTGCCTCGTTGCAGAAATCCTTGAGGGGAAAACCAGAGTTGAAGCAGCAGTTTATAACTTTCATGCAGAACATGTTCACCTATGGTCATGCAGAGCTGGCCCCACCATTGAAAAAAAATGAAGAGTGCTGGTACCTACCTATCTTTGGAGTATATCACCCACAGAAGCCACAACAAATCCGAATTATGTTTGACTCTAGCGCTCAGTTTCAAGAAACTCACTGAACAATGTGCTGCTCACTGGGCCAGACTTAATCAACAGCTTACTGGGGATCCTAATCCGCATTAGGAAAGAGCCCATTGCCATAATGGCTGACATTCATCAAATGTTCTACTGCTTCACTGTTCACGAAGACCACAGAAATTACTTGAGGTTCCTGTGGATCCATGATGATGACACCAACGGGGAGGTGATTGAATACAGAATGCAAGTTCATGTCTTTGGAAACAGCCCATCACCAGCAGTAGCCACTTACGGGCTTAGACAAACTGCACGAGAAGGAAAGAAGAAATATGTGTAAATTTAAGGGCCCTCTTTGTACCCCAGAAATTCTACTATGTGGTGGACCGCCTGCCTAAATCCTTTTGATATTCCATCCCAGTGATATGTCTCTTGTGTAGATACCAGAAGGCATAAGTCTAGGATACTGTCCATGACCATGGTCTTCTATCTATTAGGATCTAGGTAGATCTTTGTCCATTTAAGTTCCCATATATATATAGTATTAGAAATCTATGAAACTTAGTGTAAAGAGTGTGTGTGAGTTGTATGTGGCTTAGCTTTAAGTTAGAATGACAGGTAAAGAATTATTGGAAATAAAGACAGAGATAAATTTCAGAAAGAAGACTTTAATCTTACCAAGTGTTCAATCAAGTACAGACATCAAACAGATTCTGGATTCAATTGCACAGAGCTTTGCCGTCTGAGAAGTGTCGGGGAAGGACTCCGAAATTAAGCCAAAATCTCCCTTCTTTTATACCCACAGCTCTCAATAGAAGTCAATTGTGAAGTACTTTTTTTTTCTAATATTTCTCAATTTCTGAGATCATACTTTCGTATCCGGCCACATGCGCATCTGTACCATCTGTCTTTCCGTTCTAGCTATTTCAAGAGATTGCCCCATATCCGTTAAAGTCAACATGTTTTTGGGACATTTAGTTTTTGTCGTTTACCAAAATATCTTTCTGTTAAGATACCAGTTTCACATCTTTCTTTAGTAATACCTTTCATAACATGTTATGATCTCAGTGCCATCTGATGGAAAATAAGTCCCACTTTAAAAACCTCATTTTATTCCTTTTTCCCATTTTTATTTCATTATAGGTGCTATATTCAATTAGAAAGTTGTACCTGGTTGTGTTAAGACCCATTGTTCAAACCTGCTTTTTGCAGATTCTCAAATATGACATCATTAGCTTGTTATTTGGCCTAGTCAGTACTTTTCAGTTGCTTTTGCCTGTGTAGCTTAGCCCACCACTATTCCAGTGGTAAGTCTGAAGCCAGGCCACATATTAACATTCCCCTCTTCACCCTATCCCATAGGGTGACACCAGGGCAAATACACCATGGTACCATCCATTCCAGAAGGTATCCTATCAGGCCATCAAATTTTCTGAGTCTTACGATTAACTGGTACAGTCAAATTTGTTTTTGGTTTGAAATTACCATCTTGGCACCACTTCAATTATTTCAATACTTCTTATCTATATCTGTGGTTATACAAAAACTTATAATTACTATAATAATATTTTTAATTCAACCCATTAATATGCAGGTTCTAACTTATTCTTACCTATGTGAGTATATATTGTTATCAATCATAAATTCTTTGGTTATATGCAGATTATTTCTTGAGTATACATTTGCATAGATGTGCATTGCTTATGTAGACATTTTGCTCATGTATCACATCATCTTATAAAGCTTTATATGGTTATATTGTATCCCTGTGTGCTATTACCCAATTATACAGTTGCAGACATCTCTCTAGTGTCTCTAGCAGTTGCATAGCGATTGGTTCTTCTCAGAGGGAGATAGTCCAATGTGTTATCTCCTGTGGTGTTGGGAAGGAGATTTTCGTACAGGGCATATTGTCCTGCTGTTGTCTTTTTCATTATTGCAGTTTCAATTAAGCGTTCTACTAAGCCTCTAGCACAAGGGATTATGCAACATCCTACTAATACAAAAATTGCTACCACTATGATTATGGTCGTGGCTGCTGAAATGATAAATGTTTTCCATTTACCAAAAGCTCTATCCATCCAACCTGTCCAGGATGTATCAACGCCAGAGTTTTCTGCTAATTCTTGTGACAGTGAGGTTAAACCTTCCAAAGCTCTGGTGATTGATCCATCGGGAGCAGTGTTGTTGGGGATAAAGGTGCAACACTGTGTACCTATTTTCCGGCACACTCCGCCCTCTGATGCTAAAATCTGGTCAAGAACTAATCTATTTTCCAACGTCATCCTGCTGGTGGCGTCTAATTGTGTTGCAATTCCTTGAACAGCATCTCTAGTGTAGTTCACAAATCTCTGCTGATTGTAATAGATATAGTTGATCCAGTCTAAATTCTTATTTATAGTAGCCCACCAAAAGAAAGCTGATTCAAATCCTGCAGCTATTTGGTTTCTGGCTTTGAACTCATCAGGAACCCCTCTTGGAACTCCAATTGCATCTATATAAACCCGATCATCAAAAGATCCAGGCATTGCATTTCTCTTCACTCGTGAGGAAGAGCTGCTATGAGGAGGGAGCAAAGATGCTATTACAATTGGAATTACCAATTTGACCAAGGCACATCTGCCTGTTCAACTTCGGTGAAGTGTATGGTGGATAGTACGGGTTCCACAATACCACCATATGTCTGCTCTAGCTTGTGAAAAGTCTGTGAGATTTAGATTTCGTAGAGTCCCTTTTTCTAGGGTTGTATTACAGTTGGTCAAATTTCCTAAAAACCGTGTATTTTTCACCCCATATCGTTCCAGACATGTATGATATCTGGTAGCAGGATCTGGAATCCTAAATGCGGGTGGAACCCTCAGCCGAGGGGGTAAGTAGGGGTGATGCTCATCAAGATGTTGACAAGACTGATTCACCTCAGTCGTTACCTGAAGTAACTCCAGCATACACCAAAACCCATCTGGATCATTATTCAGATCTAATGGAAAGGGAACTACAGTTGGTTCTGCTCTTGCATGGGAACAAAAATAACAATTAGAGACATTCAAACTCTTTGTAGTATAATGCGCCCATTCAAGCCATAGGTTTGTCTCTCCAAATCCTGTTTCTAGTGCCACTAAATCTTTAGAATTATTAATCAGCACAATCTGGTAAGGAATCTTTACTTCTGGGATTTTAGTTGGCATCAAAGGATTCTTTTCTGGTTGGGCTGGGGGTGGAACAATCTTGAATTTTCCAACGGGGTCTCTACCTGAGGCATCAATTCCTAAGGAATAAGTTCGGTAGGTAACAGCCGTTACTCCTCTGAAAGTGATAGCCACTTGATTACATTTAGTCATTGGACAGAGGCCATTCACTCGCAATTTCATGATAGAAATGCTCTTTTTGAGATCTGGAATCTCACTACCTGAGTAGGGAATCCATGAACCTGTGTACCACCATACTTGTGCCCAACTTCCGCAATTAGAGAAGGGACACAGGTATACCTCAAAAGCTGACAAATATTGCTGTACAGGATGTTCCCCACACATTGTGTAAGCACACACATCAAGGGTTATTGTGGTCGTGTCTTTTGTGGTGGGTAATGTTATTTCATAAGTGGTCGTAAATTGTTGCAGAAATTTTTCTAAATCCTGTGCTCCATGTACAATGGGCATGGTGAGCACACACAAGAAAAGGGCTAGGCACTTCATGTTGATCGTTTTCATAATCAAACACTGTATCAAGATTGTACGAAGGGTAAATGACGGCTAATGATTAAGGTAAGCAACAAAATTATCCCTAGGGTCTTAGCAAGAGCTGCGATTGCTATAATTAATATTCCTACGTATACCAATGCTTGATATATCATTAGGAAGAATTTGGGTAGGGTGGGTAAATTCTAATAGCTCCTCTTTCAGTAGGGTCGGGGATTTCAAAAAGACTATATACTTCCAAAGGTCCCAATCCAACTTCTCTAATGAACAGGAAGGGTATCCAGTCAGTGCCCAGTACTGCGGATGCGATTAACCAAAAATCTACAACGTCACCAGTTTCTGGTCTTATTAGGAGGTCGTCGGTTTGTTCAATTTGTAAACCTAAGGTTCCTCCAAACAGTACCAGAATGTGTGTGACCGTTCGGCTAGGACCTAGTGTCCAACTGTCAAATAAGGGTTCACACAATGTTTGATATCGTGTGAAGGGGTCCCAATTGGGATCGTCCTCTGGATGCCAAACAGTTCATAGAAAGAGATTTCAATGTGAATGATCAGTTGAAATCTTTGCCCACTGAAACAGAACTATCAACCTGCTGAAGAGAACGCAGATGATGTTAGCAGAAGCTAATTTAAAGCTTCACAAAATCGTATCCAACAGCGCCAATGTAATGAAAGCGTTCTCTGCAGTAGATCATGCTACAAACTTGAAGAAATTGGGATTTGAAAAGGGACACCTTCACCTTTTGGGTCTGCATGCAAGAGAAACCATATACCTGACAAGGCGTCTTGTCTACAGTGAACAGCCTGTATGACCCACTAGGATTTGTGGTGCCAATCACTATCCAAGGGAGATCGTTGCTTCGTGAGCTCTCTTCAAGTTCAAATGAATGGGATGCCCCATTGCTGCAAGAAGAGAAAAAAGTGTGGAATACATGGAGAAACTCTGTAAAATCACTAGAAGAAATCCATATCCCACGTACATACGTCTCCATTGCCCTCATGAACGCATGACACAAGGAGGTTTGCGTCTCTTCTCGGATGCATCAGAGAAAGCTATTGCTGCAGTAGCATACCTGAAAACCATAGATGCCTACAACAGTGTACATGTTCGGCAAAGCAAAGCTAGCCCCACGGCCCAGTCAGACTGTGCCACGCCTAGAACTATGTGGAGCAGTCCTGGCAGTAGAAATAGCCAAACTGATTGTAAGCAAAATGGACATCCATTTAGATTAAGTTAAGTTCTACACAGACAGCAAAGTCGTACTCGGTTACATATACAACCAGAGTAGAAGATTCTATGTATATGTGAGCAACCGAGTAGAACGCAACCGGAAATCCATAAGACCTGTCCAATGGCACTATGTGTCAACCGACCAGAACCCAGCAGATTATGCCACAAGAGCTGTCTCAGCAAAGCACTTAACGCAAACTACTTGGTTAACCAGGCCGAAATTTATTATGCAACCATTAAGCGACCCTTTAACTATTGCAAACTCCTTTGAACTGGTGAACCCAGAAGACGATGTCAAAGTTTGCTCGATAGTGACGACCCTCACCAGAAGTATCTCAACTAAAAATAACTTGGGGACGCACTGCTTTAACCGATTTTTGCGGTGGGTGACATCGAGGAGAGCCATAGCCCACCTTATACATATCACGCGTTCTTTACAACAAAGACCTGATAGGAAATCGAGTAAGTGTCATCACTGGCACCTCTGCACCAAGCCTTTGTCAGCAGAAGAGTTCGTCCAAGCAAAAAAGGTGGTTCTGCGTTGTGTGCAGCAAGAAACATTTGTTACAGAGCTCCAATGCCTCAGCAAAGGAAAGAATATTTTGAAAGGCTGCTCACTCTGGAAGCTAAACCCCTTCAAGGATGAGGATGGTTTGTTAAGAGTAGGCGTCTGTCTTACCCATGCCAAGACAGAGAATAGCAAAAGGAATCCTCTGATCTTTCCAGGTCGACATCCTGTATCCACCCTTCTCATGTGCCATTACCATGAGCGAGTCAAGCACCAAGGTCGACACTTTACCGAAGGAGCAATTTGGACCACAGGAGTGTGGATCGTTGGGGCTAAGCGTTGAATTACTGCAATGATCCTCAGATGTGTCAAGTGCCATAAACTGCGTGGCAAATGCCAAGACCAAAGAATGACAGACTTACCACATGAAAGACTGAGCGTTGACCCACCATTCACTTATGTGGGGCTAGACATCTTTGGGCCATGGTCAGTTATCTCGAGATGGACCAGAGGAAGAAGTGTGAACAGCAAACGGTGGGCCGTTATGTTCACGTGCATGAGCATACGTGATGTCCACATCGAAGTTATAGAGTCAAAGGACACGTTAAACTTCATAAATGCACTCAGAAGGTTATTTTCGATCCGTGGTCCAGCAAAACAGATCCAGATTGTGGATCCAACTTTGTGAGTGCTTGCAAAGAACTCAAGATAAACTCAGAGAAGATCAGCACTCCTGCCATCGAAAGATACCTGAGCGATTGCCACTGTACATGGATATTCAACCCTTCCCATACTTCAAAATATGGGTGGAGTATGGGAGTGCATGATTGGGATTGCTCGTCACATCCTTAATTCTATGCTATCAGAGAGAGGGGCTAACCGCCTCACCCATGAGGTTCTAACCACACTGCTGCTAGAAGTGTCCGCCATTATTAATGCAAGACCTTTGATCCCAGTGTCCTCTGATCCAGAATCGCCTTTGGTCCTGACTTCAGCCACGCTCTTAACACAAAAAACAAGTATGCCTCCAAACCCGCCTGGAGACTTTAATGAGAAAGATTTATGCAGATGGCAATGGAGACAAGTTCAGAGCCTTGCCAACACCTTCTGGAACCACTGGAGACGAGAGTACCTCCCGACCCTACAGATCTATAACAAATGGCAGACCAGTAAGGCCAACATTCATGAAGCCGACATTGTCTTACTCAAGGACAACCAGACTCAACGCAATGATTGGCCCTTGGCATTAGTCACAAAAACTATTCCCAGCAAAGATGGAAATGTCAGAAAGATTGAAGTTAGAACTGTGAAACAAGGAACAGCAAAGAACTTCTGCAGACCCATCACTGAAGTTGTGCTTTTCGTACCACATGAAGAAACGCAAGCACAAAGAGCCAGCATCCATCTATGAATACAGAGACTTAGACTCTCTCTCTCTTTTGTGTTTAGTGTTGTTGTTGTTGTCTGCCTCTCGTTGAAGGTCCTCAGTGTTGAAGAAGATGACCCTACAGCTGACGGATTGACTGAGTTCAGATAATGGACTTTGCATGTTATTAAGCTGTTAAATTGTGATAATATTGATAGTGGTGTCTACCGATACCAGGCGGGGAGTGTTCTGTCCATTGACAGCCTTGCCTTAGTTATAGTAGGTTCCTGAAATGTGTTTAATGTGTTGCTGCAGATCTGTCTGTAAGTTAGAGGAGCAATGCATTATGTGTAATATAGTTCACAGATAGTGCAGACACACTTGTCTATTTGTTTAAAAACTGTTATCATTGATGTAATGTTGCCTGAACCTCTTCTCCTTCTCAGCCTAGCTTGACTGCCTTGCTACCTGATGGCTCTGTCTCATTGGTCTTCATGCTCTTGTTCTTTGGGCTTGGGAGCCCCCCTGCTTTTCCCCTTGTTCTAGCTTTGAAACTTTCTCCATCTTGTTTTCTGTCAGTACTTGGCCTGATAAACTCCCTGAAGAGAACTTGGTTTTTTACCTTGTAAAATATATCTTGTCAATAAGATATAGCATGTTTCAGGCATCCATTTCTGAGCTGTCTCTGCCTTTTTATCTGTTTTCCATCTCAGTAGTAGAATTGTTTTCCTCAGACTTTAAAAGAGCAAACATTCCATTGACTGATCAATGAGTTCTGTGCAGCCATAGAGTTTTTACGGCAGAACTCTCCAGGGATATCTGTTAATTTTGACAAATTTACTAATTTTGTGCATACCATGACACCATTTCTAAGTCACAGTATGTGAAATATGATCTCAGCGGGGTTTAAAAAAAGTTTGGATGGCTTCCTAAAGGAAAAGTCCATAGATCATTATTAAAATGGACTTGAGGAAAATCCACTGCTTAGATGTAACATATATATATAACCTATCTAGCTTTGCTTGAAATTTAAATCAAGCCTGTTGCTCCCAATACAATGAAAAATATTTCTGTACCTTTCTGCTACTTTGTCTTTGTATCTGAATGTAGTTTTTAGTATTTAGTATTAACCACATTGCTGTGTGTACATGAATGGCAGTATATTAAGTTAAATATATCATAAACCATATTTAAGGGCCTTGTCCCTCTCCATCTAATTCACAGATTTAATTGCTTGAAGCCAACACCTCTATCATCAATGCTGGTCTTTTGTCATTATATATGAGTTCCTTGCATCTAACTGTTTTTATTTGTGGAAATGGGGATTTCCCAGGTAATTATAATTTCTTGAGTCTCCATAATTCTCTTACGGTGAAGATACCAATGTTTTTCCATTACCACAATGTTATTCTGACATTCAAAGCAATTTAAATGGCCAATTACCATTGTTTAGTGCGTGAGCCCTGACCTCCTCTTTAATAGGTGGTGATGAGGGCTCAGACAGCAAATCGCTGCTTGCCAATATTTTTATTTTGATCTCCCTTTAGGACAATTCCAGCTGCTGTAAGAAGTGGCCTTGGTGCACAGTAATGCCATGCATTCACACTAGCACAGGCCACTTTTACTTCAGCTTTATAAAAGGACCCCTTAGTTTCTTGTGTGGTTTATTCAAATTTTCATTTTGCTCTATTTAATGTAGAAACACATTAATCTGTTGTAACATAAGACACTGAAGCATTTCAAACACATGTTTAAACATGACACAATGATTAGCTAAAAGTGAAGTGTTTTTCTGGGTCCTAATAGCACTCTTGTGTTCCACCTGTCTTACATATAATGGACGTGAAGTTTGTCCTACATAAAGCTTCTCACATGGGCATATTATACAGTAGATGACAAAAACAGATCTACAGGATGTAATCGATTTCATACTTCAAACCCACAGGATATAAACTACTGAGTAGAAAATGAATTTCTGTTCTTCTCTAGTATGGTTTCTATCCTGCTTATTTTGGAAAGAGAAGGTCGGCCATCTTCCGACACAAATCGGGAGGTGGCCGGCCATCTCTCTAGGTCGGCGAAATTGGTTTATTGGAAAGCTGATTTTGGCTGGCTTCAACTGCAGTCCGTCGCAGAGCCAGCAAAAGCTCATGGGGTTGGGTCGGCAGCCTACAGAAGGCGGGATGGGGGAGTGGGTACGAGATGGCCGGCTTCACCCGATAATGGAAAAAAGAAGGCCGGCCCTGACAAGCATTTTGCCGACTTCACTTGGTCCTTTTATTTTTTGGACCAAGCCTCAAAAAGGTGCCTCAAATCACCAGATGACCACCGGGGGGAATTGGGGATCACCTCCATGTACTCCCCCAGTGGTCACCAACCCCCTCACACCAAAAAAAAACAAAACAAAACAATTTTTTTGCCAGCCTGTATGCCAGCCTCAAATGTTATACCCAGCTCCCTGACAGCAGTATGCAGGTCCCTGGAGAAGTTTTAGGGGGTACTGCAGTGCATTTCAGGCAGGCGGACCCAGGCCAATCCCCCCCTACCTGTTACACTTGTTACACTTGCCTCCCTTCCCCCATAAGGGCTATGGTAGTGGTGTACCATTGTGGGGAGTGGGTTTTGGGGGGATTTGGGGGGACTCAGTACCCAAGGGAAGGGAGCTATGTACATGGGAGCAATTAGTGAAGTCCACTGCAGTGCCCCCTAGGGTGCCCGGTTGGTCTCCTGGCATGTCAGAGGTACCAGTGCACTACGAATGCTGGCCCCTCCCATGGCCAAATGCCTTGGATTTGGCCGGGTTTGTGATAGCCGGCTTCGGTTTTCATTATCGGCAAAACTGAAGCCGGCCATCTTGAACCCGGCCAAATCCAAGGCATTTGGCCACCCCCAACCGTATTATCAAAACGAAAGATGGTTGGCCATCTTTTTCGATAATATGGTTCGGGACTGCTCTTAACGGCGCCAGCCATATAGATGGCCGCCCATGTAGATGGCCGGCGCCGTTTGATTATGCCCCTCCACATCACCTTGGTGCCATTTGTTGGTCAGATGTTTTAAAAGAAAAACTTTTAAATCTTCAATTGTGTGGTCAGCTGTTTGCTAATATTCAGTGAGTGGTGCAGACTGGATACAGTGTTTTATTCAACTTCTATGATTCTTGTTAGGACCATTTTATTTTAGTTTTTCCATTGTAAAGTTTATTGCATGGGTATATGATCACGTAAACTACAAAAGAAGTATTACAATCTGAACAATGTTTTAAGCTGAAATTTTTGCTGGTTTCTGGATCTGTTAAATCTGTAATCTTCATTGAATGTGTGCAAATTGAGCAGTGTCCACACAGATAATGCCCCTTCATGCTGACGGAAGTAGGTATAATATCAGGCAATGTAGATGGTACCAAAATCTCTCAAAGGTTCTTGTTATGAGTTTGTACAAAAACAGTGGTTTTATCCTTCAAACATGAGTGATTTTCAAGAATTGACCAAAATCTTGTAATAATCCTTTTAATGTGGTGAGTTAAATGAACTAATTTCAGAGTGCATACCAGGTCTGGCAGTGATCTCTCTTCTTGTGATGCAAGTAAGGTTTCACGTTCGGTTGTGAAGGCTTTGTGATATCCTTCTCTAATTGACCTCTCAGGGTATCCTCTATAGGATGCACTTTGAAGTCACCAAAATTCTGTACACAGTCGTCTCAACCTAAGGAATTGTGAATATGGTGGATGATGTTTCAATGCCCACTGATAAGAGCTTTCAAAATGGAGATATGTGTTTTTATTTGTCAGTTTTCTATATATGGTAGTAATGAATGAATATGGAGTTCTGTGAATTAAAATATCTAAAAGAGAAACGGTGTCATGATGGTATTGCATATGAAATCTCAAATGTTGTTTTCTGGAGTTGAGCCAGGTGAAATAGATCCCTTCCATATGATAATGTCATCAACGTACCATTTATAAAATCAGACCTCATAGGTGAACAGATACGTTTCTAACAGACTATCTTCCAAATGAGCAACGTACAGGTTTGCCAGGTCCAGTGCCATGGATACCCCCATAGCAGTGCCTTTGGATTGCTAGAAAAATGTGCCCTGGAATGCAAAGAAATTCTTTGTCAATGCAATGGTGGCTAACATATGAATGAACCTGTTTGGAAGGTGACATGTGGTGATCCTGCCCCTTAATGTCCTCTCAATGATTTTCAAAGCTTCTAGCTTCTAGGCAGATCTGCATGTAAGTCAAAATTAATGACAACATCAATACTTGATGATTTTCCTGCTGATTTTTGTCCTGATTTCAAATGGTGAGAAAGAGGAAATATAGTGATAAGAGGGGTAAAGGAACCCCCTCCTGTTCACCCACTTCTGGTCCAATGGACTGACATCGTCAACATCTGGGTCTGCTGAGTAAGCCAGTGAATGCACCACTGGGGATGCTGAGGTGTTGGGGACCAGATTGCAGTGGTAAGGTGGGATCAGAAATGGGGCAGGAATCAGAACCAGGGGGTGCCACATCAGGAGAGTTTCACACTTAAGCAGAGGATCGGATGGAGAAATGCTCAGGTGCAGGGGATTAGAATAGGGGCTAAGGACCAAGGTGGATTGGAACCAAATAGGGTGGTTTAGGGGAACTCCCTGATCCCTCTCAGTGTAGTCCTATCAATATTCAGGCAGGACTATGTGGGTAATGATATCAGCCAGGACCTATCTAACTGCTATTGGGAAACAAATGTCTGGTCATGTCTTAATCGTCAATGCCAGTTCTTAAACACGGACCAGAACTTGATATCTGGGTTGAATTCAGCCAACAGTTAAAAAGAAAAAAGGCCCACTGGTACTGGTTGAATATTGACCAATATATTTCTAAGTGAGGTTGGTCCCAGAATGCCCCAAGTCCATCCACCACACTTTTTAAATTAATAACTATGGTATTCATTCAATATTGTATGTTAAACTACAAAGAATTGCATTTATCTGACAAGTGTAATTGATTACCAAATAGGTGTGTTTCAGAATTGATCTCTTGTGTTTTCCTGATCAATAAGTACAGTAGAATCAGGGTTGGAAGCATTTCTTGACATGGTTCTAAACTTTTGTGCATAAGGCTTTTCATAGTAAAGACTGTTCTAAGTTAAGTGGCAGACTAATATGTATAAGTCCCCCTAACTACCATAGTTAATGTCTGACCTTAGCAGGTTTTTGAATATTGATCCCAAGTTATTTGCATATAAATATTAGACATTTACGTTGATATAAGATTTTACATGTTGTCTTGCATTTTTAACACAATCAGCCTTATTTTCGAAAGAGAAAGACGCCCATATTTCAACCCAAATCGGGAGATGGGTGTCTTTCTCCCGTGGGCGCCCAAATCGGTATAATCGAAAGCCAATTTTGGGCGTCTTCAACTGCAATCTATCGCGGAAATGGGCAAAGTTGACGGTGACGTGTCGGAGGTATGGTGAAGGCGGGACTGGGGCGTGTTATCGGCCGAGGAGAGATGGGCGCCTTCGGCCGATAATCAAAAAAAGAAAGGCGTTTTTAGCGCAAATTTGGGTCACTTTTTTGGACCCTTTTTTCATGAACAAGTCCCAAAAAAGTGCCCTAAATGACCAGATGACCACCGGAGGGAATCGGGGATGACCACCCCTGACTCCACCAGTGGTCACTAACCCCCTCCCAACTTTAAGAACTTTTTTTCCAGCCTGTATGCCAGCCTCAAATGCCATACCCAGCTCCATCACAGCAGTATGCAGGTCCCTGGAGCAGTTGTTAGTGGGTGCAGTGGACATCAGCCAGGTGGACCCAGGCCCTTCCCTCCTACCCGTTACACTTGTGGTGGTAAATGGGAGCCCTCAAAACTGCCCCCAAAACCCACTGTTCCCACATCTAGGTGGCCCCCTTCAGCCATACGTGTAATGGTGTAGAGTTGTGGGCAGTGGGTTTTGGGGGGATTTGGGGGGCTCAGCACCCAAGGAAAGGGAGCTATCTACGTGGGATGTATTTTACTTTTTTTTAATTGTTACAAGTGCCCCCTAGGTTGCCCGGTTGTTGTCCTGGCATGTGAGGGGGACCAGTGCACTACGAATCCTGGCCCCTCCCACGACCCAATGCCTTGGATTTGTTCGTTTTGAGCTGGGCACCTTTGGTTTCCATTATCGTTCAAAAACGAAACCGCCCAGCTCAAATCCGCACAAATCCGATGCATTAGCCCGGCACAAACCGTATTATCAAAAAAAAAAAGATGGACGCCCATTTTTTTTCGAAAATACTGTCTGTCCCGGCCCTTCACGTACCCATTCTCGGAGATAGACTCCCATGGAGATGGGCGTTCGCATTTGATTATGCCCCTCACTGTATGTTATGCAATTTAGAGTACTGCTCTCAGTGTGGGGACTTTTGGGCAGCTAAAAATCAACATATTGGAATATGGCTGAACTTGACAGATTGTTATTTTGATATATAGAAATTGCAAGTGTTTAAAAGGTTACTGAAAAATGGAGCTGTTTGTAAAAGCGTAAGAGTGAGATGTGACTGAATGTGCATGAGGGTGAGAAGAAGTTGTGCAAAGTTGTTGATGAAAAGAAAATTATTCTAAATATTTCTCTTTCTTAGAGAACCCTTTAAAGTAACCAAATGATGGTATGGTATGGTGACATTTTCTGAGAGTTGTTTTTCTCAACTTTCTTATTCACAGTGTCATTCTTCGCTCAAACATAATTATGGGAACACAGGATCAATAACAAGTTAAGAAGTTCATGTTTCCCTCTATTGAATTAGCTGAAATGGACAATTATATTACTCTATTTTAGACCAGTCCACAGGAGACCTGAACCAATGTATCATCACAGCTCTGTATTTTTATATACATGTGGCCTGCAATTAGAGGGCACCATGGACCAAGGACAGAGAAACTAATAATACTTTCTCCTGAAATAGATTTTTGTTCAGACCAAGTAACAAATCACTGGAGTCAAGGGAGACAGCAGAACACATTATTTTAAGGGGCAGCTCTGTATTCCTTCTGCATTCGGTAAAGGATGACTCTGTTAAGACAAAGTTACAAAAAAGCTTTGATGTAGATACAACTAGAGCTGGCACAGAAGACTTTTGATTGAGAAAATGATTTTATGTCTCTTATTTCTAGGATTGAGTAAGGTCTTGATGACAGTGTATGCAATAGTTAGCCGATGCCAGACAACTAACCTTATGAATGAGCAAGGGTTATCATCCAGAAGAGAGCTACTTTCAGAAGGTGACCTGATCTTGGGTGGAATAATTAAGATCAGCCTCCCTGCATGGAAGACATCCTTAAACTTTAGAAACATCAATGAAACTGAATCCTGCAGATTGTAAGTATTAACTTGCATTTTTTTTACATAGAATCATCTGAAACAAAGTAAAAACTTTCACTATTATGCATGACAAAAATACACAAGTCTACCAAGAGAGTGCACACTTAATAAAGTAGATTCCTCCAGAGTCTTGACTCAACAGATCACTAACATTCAACAGATTTATGCTAACTGTCTCTTCCTTAAAAGACCTTACGAGACTGGGAGACTGGGCGGCTAAATGGCAGATGACGTTTAATGTGAGCAAGTGCAAGGTGATGCATGTGGGAAAAAAGAACCCGAATTATAGCTACGTCATGCAAGGTTCCACGTTAGGAGTTACGGACCAAGAAAGAGATCTAGGTGTCGTTGTCGATAACACACTGAAACCTTCTGCTCAGTGTGCTGCTGCGGCTAGGAAAGCGAATAGAATGTTGGGTATTATTAGGAAAGGTATGGAAAACAGGTGTGAGGATGTTATAATGCCGTTGTATCGCTCCATGGTGCGGACCGCACCTTGAGTATTGTGTTCAATTCTGGTCGCCGCATCTCAAGAAAGATATAGTAGAATTGGAAAAGGTGCAGCGAAGGGCAACTAAAATGATAGCGGGGATGGGACAACTTCCCTATGAAGAAAGACTAAGGAGGCTAGGGCTATTCAGCTTGGAGAAGAGACGGCTGAGGGGAGACATGATAGAGGTATATAAAATAATGAGTGGAGTGGAACCGGTGGATGTGAAGAGTCTGTTCACGCTTTCCAAAAATACTAGGACTAGGGGGCATGCGATTTAAACTACAGTGTAGTAAATTTAAACAAATCGGAGAAACGTTTTCTTCACCCAACGTGTAATTAAACTCTGGAATTCATTGCCGGAAAATGTGGTGAAGGCGGTTAGCTTAGCAGAGTTTAAAAAGGGGTTGGACGGTTTCCTAAAGGACAAGTCCATAAACCGTTACTAAAAGGACTTGGAAAAATCCAAAATTCCAGGAATAACATGTATAGAATGTTTGTACGTTTGGGAAGCTTGCCAGGTGCCCTTGGCCTGGATTGGCCGCTGTCGTGGACAAGATGCTGGGCTCGATGGACCCTGGTCTTTTCCCAGTATGGCATTACTTATGTACTTATGCCTTAAAGAACAGCTTTTAATCTTTTATAAATAAGCAAATCATAACATTTTCTGAAACTATTCAAGAAATTGAAGTTTGGGTCCTGCCTATGAAGTTGCCAGCTTCGTGACATGGATCATCTGTAGGCAATGTAGAAAATGTAACTAGTGTTAGTGACTGTGGTCTAAGTATATTTATATTAGCTTATAGCCCACTTCCCCACTTTTAGGACTCATGCAAAAACAAAAAAACTCAAGAAACAAATATCAAATTGATCCATCATGGAAAAAAGAAGCATTAGATCTTGAAAAAAAACCCTAAGATGTTCAAAATGTACAAAATGTTCAATTTATTCACCACTAACATAATAATGCATAATTAAAATCCCGACACAGCCCATGTCTAACCCTCTCAAAGGCTGTGTCAGGGCTTGAAACAGAAATATCAATAAGCATAAAAAAACATATTAGTATAAATGATAAAATCAAAGAATATCTTAAATAATTATAATACAGACCATATGTAAAAACATAATTATTTAACCATCCGTGTGTATGCTATGCCTTAAATAAATATATCTTAAACAATACGTATCACAGTGAGTTGATAAAACGTTTCACCTACTGGTTTTATACTACTGAAAACAAAAAAGAAATTATAAACTTATAGAAGATCACTGAAAAAAAAAAAAAAATTACACACTAAGGGCCCTGTTTCGTAAGCCGTGGTAAAGGGCGCGTTAGCATTTTTAGCATGCGCTGATTAGCATGTGCTAAATGCTAAGTCACTCATAGGAATATATGGACAATCTAACATTTAGCACATGCTATAAACCTAGCACACCTTAGTAACAAGGACCCTAAATATTATTGTGATAGTGCTATGATAGAGGCATCCTACATTTATCCTGTCAAAGCAGCCTATGGAAAAAGGAGATAATATACTTATTAAATGAATGCGCTTCTATTCACACATGTCTGATAAAAGATGGACTCTCTAGAGTTAAGGCACACATCTTCCTCAAAGTTTACAAGTCAATTAAACTTCATTACAACAAAGTACTAGTGTCTCAAATACTTAATATATAATGTTCCACTTGCTAATAGCTATAGAAAATGTCACAAAAGCAATACAAACAGTTCTTTCAAACATATTTCAAATCATTCACATATACATCTCCCATCAAAAGCAGCAGCAGCAACAGTGGTTAACCTACCAAAGCACATCAACAGCTGGTTTAATAAAGGATCCTCATAGCAATATTGGAATTACGTTTGATAGAACTGTTTGTATTGCTTTTTGCTTTTGTTGAGTTTGCTCTAGCTATCAGCAATTGGAACATTTATTATTTTATTTATATGTTACATTTGTATCCCACATTTTCCCACCTATTTGCAGGCTCAATGTGGCTTGCATAGTACCGTAATGGCGTTCGCCATCTCCGGTAAAGAAACAAATACAAAGTGATGTGGTCGAATAAGGTTCACGTGTTATAAACTCATTGGGGGAATCATGGATAGGAAGAGTTATGCAATGTTCATTACAGGCTTTGGTTTCATTGTGATGCAGGGTTTAGGCACTTAGGTAGGATTGGTGGGGTATGCCTTTTTGAACAAGTTGGTTTTAGTGATTTCCGGAAGTTTAGGTGGTCGTACCTTGTTTTCCACGGCTTTACATATTAAGGGACCTATTACCAAGGTGCAGTAGCATTGTAGCACATGCTAACCGTGCATATTATGGCCATCTACATGGATAGCGTGTGCTAATGTTTTTAATGTGCACTAAAAACGCTAGCATGGCTCAAGCGCACCTTGGTAAACAGGGCTCTAAGTTTTTTATTTGCTTTAACTCCTGAGGATCTTTTATTAAGCTGTATCTGTGTTCTGTTACATTCACTACCATTTTTGTGCTTTTGGAAATGTGGTTGGTAGAATTATTGCTTTGCTTTCTGATTTTGTGGGTTTGCTGTAGCTATCAGTAAGTGGAACATTATGTATTAAGTAGGTGAAACACTAGTACTTTGCTGTAATGAGGTTTCATTTGACTTTGTAAATTTTGAGTATGTGCCTTAACTCTGACAATGGGAATAGAAGTACATTAGTTTGATAAGTGTATTATCTCCTCTGTCCCATATGCTGTTTTCAGAGAATCAATAGGATGCCTCTATCATAGCACAATCACAATATTATTTAGTGTGTAATTTTTACTATTATTTATTTTTCAATTATCTTCAAAAAATTTATAATTTCTCTTTCGTTTTTAGTAGTTTAAAACCAGTATGTCAACACCACTGGGGTATGTATGTTAAAGATATATTTATATAAGGCATAGCACACATATGAATGGTTAACAATTATTTATGATTTTTGCATATGAACATGACCATGTTGGGCTTTTAATTGTTTAGGTATTATTTTTGTGTGAATAAATGTACATCTTGCACACCTTGGAGTTTTGAGATCTACTGTTTTTGCTAAAACAAATAACCCTATATACTTCTTCAAAAGAATTTCTAAAATTATAGTAAAAAATAATCAAATATAACCAGTATTTGAAAGTCCAGATATTCTAACTCTAAAAAGCACCTGCAGGGAGACAAATTCTTCCAAGTGGGATCTGTCTTATTAATAAATCTATAAGAACAGCAAAAAAGTAGCAAGATCAACACAACACTCTCAAGACACCGTGGGTACGAATAATAAAATGTTTAATTAGAACAAAATTTTAAAAGACTCGACCGGAGCCGTGTTTTGGCGAAAAACACTGCTTCAGGAGTCTACAAATCAAGAGAGGTACACATTATAATACAGTCAAATAAATAGAACCTAGACAGTCCATATAAATAGTAATCACTGATAAACATAAGATTTTTTTAAAAACGGAGACATAAAAACCATGTATTGAAAAGATAAACATCCAAAGAACTGTAAATCACATGAGAAGCAAAAGATGAATTAAAGACACTCTAAATTGGACCATGAAATAAATAACAGTATAAAATTGTAAAAAAACAGAATGAAACTACAGTTCTGTTTTTTACAATTTTATACTGTTATTTATTTCATGGTCCAATTTAGAGTTTCTTTAATTTCATCTTATTATTCTCATGTGATTTACAGTTTCTTTGGATGTTTATCTTTTCAAACATGGTTTTTATGTCCCGTTTTTTTTAAACTTATTGTTTTTATCAGTCATTACCATTTATATGATTGTTCTAAGTTTATACATTTTTGTGTACTGCTGTTTATATGACTGTTCTAGGTTCTATTTATTTGAATGTATTATAATTGTATACCTCTCTTTAACTTGTAGACTCCTGAAGCAGGCATTTTTCGCCAATATACGGCTAGATGTGAGTCTTTTTAAATTTTCTTCTAATTAACATTTTATTACTACGTACCCATGGTGTCTTGGAAGTGTTGTGTGCTCTTGCTACTTTTTTGCTGTTCTATTTTATCCACGTAGCGGATCCTGTTTTCTCACTCTTTGTGGTTTTGTTTTCATTAATAAGTCTCCCATAAGCCCTGGCTGGATCATTCAACTTCTCTATTTGTGAATTACCGCTTAGTAATTAATACAGCAGTATATCAACTGGCCAAAAGCATTTAAAGCAAGAAAGAAGATATCATCAAACACTGGGGTGAAAAGTAAATAGCCATTGTATAGATTGTTATAGGAAATAATTGACCTTGATTATTCCTGCTCCAAAATATGGAAGACCTCAAGTGGTATACCAGGAAATGGCCATGGTCTGCACAAAAGATATCATAGCACCACATTGCCTTGTCAGTTGTTTTTCTGTTCTTCACATAATGATAGCAAGACATGCTGTATAGAAAGAATAATTTATTAAGCCATTTATACTTTTTACATATGTGTTTAACTTCCTAAAGTTGCCTGAATGAAATCTATCTCAGAAGCAGCTTAAGCTGTATGAGGATCTCCATGAGGTAGAAATCGCACCTACATTGGAGATGTAAATACTTACATCTGCCTGAATGCTGGACTAAATGTCTATCCTACAATATTACACATATAGCATATTTTAAAATCTACTTGTGTACTTGCAAACTCTAACCACACTTATGTATTCATCTACCAGAAGGGACAAGCATTATGTCAATGCACATTCCTTTACTCCTGTCAGGATATTACAACATGCTATTTATGCACATATGTTGCCAAATTACAGAAAAAATGATCCCAAAATAACTCTACCCGGTTTTTTACCTGATCTTTTTAAACCATTGTCATCTACGTATTTCCCAAACAAGCTCTCTGCTTTGCATAGTAATATCCTGTTTCAATCTTATTGGAACTCTTGGGCTGCTTTTGACTTTAAGCTTTCATGAGTTCCATCCCTGCTTCTAACCCCAAGTCCCAAAATAGCCTGGTACATGATGTCTTACTGAAGGCAATGGAGTGAGAGGCTTATGATCCTTCATGGAAAGATCAACCATTACTGCAAGTTAGAATTGAGTGTATGCTTGCATAGGAGTGGCCTAGTGGTTAGGGTGGTGGACTTTGGTCCTGGAGAACTGGGATCGATTCCCACTTCAGGCACAGGCAGCTCCTTGTGACTCTGGGCAAGTCACTTAACCCTCCATTGCCCCAGGTACAAATAAGGACCTGTATATAATATGTAAGCCACATTGAGCGTGCCATGAGTGGGAAAGTGCGGGGTACAAATGTAACAAAAAATATTCAGGGGTTAAGCAGTTAATGATTAATATGTTTCAGCAGATCTTTGGAATATCTCAGTACTACACAAATATAAGATCTTCCAGGGTTTAGCTTAGATTCAGTGGCAGAATTGCTGGATATATTTTGGTAGTGGAGAAGGAGGGGTTCCTGTAAAACAGGAATATATGAGTTAGTATAAATTTATATAGTAACATAGTAGATGACATCAGATAGTGACCTGTTTGGTCCATCCAGTGTTACCAACAAGATAAACTCATAGCATAAGGTATGATATGATACACCGTTGTATAGTTTATATATAGCTTACGCTTCTCAGATGTGTTTGTTTACTCACAGAGTCGATCCCTTCAGTCACCTTCAACATCTCTTGACCTTTATTATTGCCATCGAAGATCAACCAAAATGCAGAAATCTTACCCAATATCACCCTGGGCTTCCATATCATTGACTCCTGCTCTGATGCTTGGTTTTCACTGTGTGGTATTCTGAGCATATTATCTGGAAACAAAGAATTCGTTCCAGGCTATACATGTTATCCGAAGAGCCATATTGTGGGTTTCATTGGAAGCCTCCCTTCATTGGCATCACATGCAGTTGCCACACTCACAGGGATCTATAGATACCCACAGGTATAGCAACAGCCAGTCTCAGTTTATAATCTCTAAAATGTTGGTGTGTTAATTTCTCTTTTCCCCTGTTCATCTTTTGTTATCCTGGATTATTGCTGTTGGGTTTCTTGGTTTGATATCTTACTGGGATATTAGAATTGAAATAATTCAACACTTGTCAAATTCTCATGAATCTCTGAACAGAATTCACAGGAAATTCCTTACAGAAAAGTATGCCTTGGATAAGTCACAATGATTCACAAGAAATTGGCAGAAATAACCTAAATTTGTTTGCAGGGATTAACTAAATATTGCCAATATATGGTTGTATTACAGCTTTAGTGAATTTTTCTTCTTAATTTTTCTTCAATCATCTCTTAATAATACTGAGAAATATACAGTACTTGTAACTTTGGTTATTTTCTAATAATCTATCACTTGTAGATCCCAAAGAGAATTAAGAAAGCCAAAGACAAGGTTAATAATTGAGTAAATTTCTTCTGAGATATGTTGATGTAGACTTCTCTTGGCCTTTGTCTATATTATGGGCTAGTTTATATATATATATATATAGCGCCAAAAAATTGGTGTTGAAAACAAATAGTGCTAAATTGTATTCTGTAAAGGGCACTTAAGGATGGGACCTTTTATAGAATAGCAATAGTTCCATAATTCATGCCCAACTTTGGGAATGAGGATTTATATCAACTGAAACCAGGTGTAAATGCCAGTGTGAAAATAGGATGTGGATCCCAGTAATTCTTTAACACTGTGTGTATTTTAAGGGAAGGACTCTGACCTGACCATTTTCCCATCTTTAATAGGCGCTATTAAATAACAGAGCGTGTAGGTATAGTTCTGTGTGGATCTGCAGTTTTTGACCCTTTTTGGTGTCTTGCTTCTGTTCTAATGCTTTTCCATGCCAAACAATCATGCAGAAATAGCACATACTGTTAGGCACCATATGTAGAACTCCCTAGTATATCGAATGTTAATTCTAGGGGTGATACTCAAAGGCATTTAGCAGATTTGCAGGTGTTGCTAATCCTATAAGTGTTATTAAGAAGGATATTCACAGTCACTGATGAGATGGTGCTGTTGTTGAAAGTTTTCTCTGACCACCTTGGTGGTATCCAGACAGTTCTTGGTCAGAACATAGCAGAGCATTAACATTACCAAAGGTTAACTATTTAGCTGCTTTAACCAGACTATTAACTAGATAGCAAAACTGATAAAGTTAAGAAAGCAAAAACACATGCCCAATGTTATTCAGTTTGCTATCAGTTCATAGTCTGAATGTACTTTTGGGTCAGCCCTGAAATTGGACTGTCATTGTCAGCTTGTGTTTACCTACTGGCATTATATACTGGGTTCTGTTTTACCCAATGTCACATGCTTCAACTCTGACCACCCCAGTTCATTATCAGACAGCTAGCATTTATGTTGGAGGAAAGTAATGTTTTTCTACAGCATTGAATTGGTACACATTTCTTGAAGGAAATTAATATACCTAGGTGCTGATTTTCAAAAAAAAAAAACATTATCTCTAATGTTGCACAAAGCCCCAGATGGACGTTTTTTTTGGGAGATGTCCAAGATTGTATAATCTGACTGTGTTTCAAACTGGTTTATTGATATCTGTGAATCTGAAAACTAGATTTCTGATTTCAAACTGCCAGCAAGTATTAGAAATCTTTCTTTTGCCAAGTTTCTGAGCTCCTTCCTTCCCCCACCCCATCTATCTCAGTTCACCTGTTTTTTTTTTTTCTGCAGCCATTTTAAAAGCACAAGTGTGTTTTCTGTGGAGAGCTGTGTTGCTGGTCTCTGGCTGGGAGAAACTCAGATAAGATTTGTGTGGCTATATTTGTGGCTTTTCCTACCCTAGAACTGTGTTTTTTTGCACATCTCTACCTACTATCCTTGTCTTCCCCTTGTCCCAATCAGCTTTGTAGAAAAGAGGCTTAATACAGGCCTAAGATAGGTTTTACAGCAAACACATTCCACAAGTTTAGGTTTATACCCACCCACCCCAAGACTGACACTTCCTAAATCCCTATTCTAACTATACTACTTATCACAACTTAACTCCACCCGAATTACAACTGTCTCAAATTGCTGAGGAGTAAAGTTAATCTTGCACACTGTCAAGCCTCATCATAAAATACCTATCATACCCATTCAACAAATCAAGATGACTTTTATTCTCTGTAATAATTGTGGAGCTTTAGTTTCAAGGCCAATCATCTGGAAACTTAAGGCTTGTCCTATCTGTAATCAGCTCGCTAGTTTAAAACAAGAGGTCAGTAAATTAAAGCAGGAATTAGATGCACTTAAAGCAACTTCTAAGACTGCACAAAATCAAACCAAATTCACACCACTGCCTCAAAGGATAAAACCACCTAAGAATAGATGGTTCACAGTAGGCTCAGGCAGACTTTGTCATGTGACACAGAGGCATACACCCTCACAGTGTTACCCCTACAGAATTGTTTTGCTCCATTAGAGCTCTGTGAGGTTCCTAAAAATAGAACTGAGCCAGAAGAAACAGCAAAAGAAATTAAGGTGGAACAAAAAGATATGGAGGGACCCAAACAGAAAACACACCAAAATATCAAATGTTGAAACACATACCAGGAAATGGAAATGTAAATGGAAAGTGATGACCACAAATGCTCGCAGTCTTGGCAACAAAGTTTATGACCTTCAAGCCCTGATGTTGGAGGCAGACTTAGACGTTGTTGCAATCACAGAGACATGGCTCAATGGTTCCCATGAATGGGATGCAAACATACAGGCTATAATCTATTTAGGAAGGATAGAGAGGGTCGTAAAGGTGGAGGAGTAGCTCTATATGTGAGAAGTGATATCACAGCAACCGAAATGACAGGGACCTGGGGTAAGGAAGAAGCGATATGGGTGTTGTCTACAGACCTCCAACACAATTGGAAGAATTAGATAAAGACCTGATCGCAGATACTCAAAAGTTGGGAAAGAAGAGAGAGGTGCTGTTGCTGGGAGATTTCAATCTGCCGGATGTAGATTGGAAGGTTCCGTCTGCGGAATCGGAAAGAAGTAGAGAGATTGTGGATGCTCTCCAAAGTGCTCTGCTCAGACAAATGGTCATGGAACCCACGAGGGAGGGAGCGACGCTGGATCTGGTGCTCACAAATGCGGATAGCGTGTCAAATGTCCGAGTGGGTGCCCACCTGGGTGGCAGTGACCATCAAATGGTTTGGTTTGATATGACGGCTGAAGAGAGAGTTGCCACTCAAAACTCAAAGTCCTGGATTTCAAGCGTGCTGACTTTAGTAAAATGGGGGAATACCTAAGGAAGGAGCTGATGGGCTGGAGGACGTACGAGAAATGGAAGGACAGTGGTCCAGGCTGAAAGAAGCTATAAATAGGGGCCACAAACCTTTATGTAAGGAAAGTAAATAAAAGCAAGAGAAAAAGGAAACCACTATGGTTCTCCAAGCAAGTGGCTGAGAAAATAAAGGCTAAAGAGTTCGCATTCCAGAAATACAAAAAAAAAAAAAACTCAAAGGAAACACAGGGAGGAATACCGGAGGAACTAAGAGAGAGGTACGTCTGGTGAAAGCGCAAGCGGAAGAACAAATGGCTAGAAAGGTAAAGAGGGGTGACAAAAATTTCTTCAGGTATATGAAAGGAGAATGACTAAAAAGGGAATTGTGAGACTAAAAGATACTGCAAACCGCTATGTAGATAATGATGAAGAAAAGGCAAATTTGCTAAATAGATACTTTTGTTCTGTTTTTACTGAAGAAAATCTGGGAGAAGGACCACGATGGACTGGCAAAAGTTCATTTGAGAATGGAGTGGATATAGCACCGTTCACGGAAGAGAGTGTGTATCAACAACTAGAAAAACTAAAGGTGGACAAAGCCATGGGACCAGATGGGATCCACCCCAGGATATTGAGGGAGCTCAGAGAGGTTCTGGCGGGTCCTCTTAAAGATTTGTTTAATAAATCGTTAGAAATGGGAGAGGTTCCGAGGGATTGGAGAACGGCGGAGGTGGTCCCTCTTCACAAAAGTGGTGATAGGGAAGAAGCTGGAAACTACAGGTCGGTAAGCCTCACTTCGATTATTGGAAAAGTAATGGAAGCGATGCTGAAGGAAAGGATAGTGAATTTCCTGGAAGAAAATGAGTTGCAAGATCCGAAACAACATGGTTTTACCAAAGGGAAATCGTGCCAAATGAATCTCATTGAATTCTTTGATTGGGTGACCGGAGAATTGAACCGTGGACGTGCAATAGATAATCTACTTAGATTTCAGCAAGGCTTTTGACACGGTTCCCCACAGGAGGCTCTTAAATAAACTGGATGGGCTGAAGATAGAACCCAAAGTGGTGAACTGGATTAGGAACTGGTTGACGGACAGGCGCCAGAGGGTGGTGGTGAATGGAGTTCGCCCGGAGGAGGGAAAGGTGAGTAGTGGAGTGCCTCAGGGATCGGTGCTGGGGCCGATTCTGTTCAATATATTTGTGAGTGACATTGCCGAAGGGTTAGAAGGTAAAGTTTGCCTATTTGCGGATGATACTAAGATTTGTAACACAGTGGACACCCGGAGGGAGTGGAAAACATGAAAAAGGATCTGAAAAAGCTAGAAGAATGGTCTAAGGTTTGGCAATTAAAATTCAATGCGAAGAAATGCAAAGTGATGCATTTAGGGAGTAGAAACCCACGAGAGACTTATGTGTTAGGCGGGGAGAGTCTGCTAGGTACGGATGGGGAGAGGCATCTTGGGGTGATAGTATCTGAGGATCTGAAGGCGATGAAACAGTGTGACAAGGCGGTGGCCGTAGCTAGAAGGTTACTAGGCTGTATAGAGAGAGGTGTGACCAGCAGAAGAAAAGAGATGTTGATGCCCCTGTACAAGTCGTTGGTGAGGCCCCCCTGGAGTATTGTGTTCAGTTTGGATACCGTATCTTGCTAAGGATGTAAAAAGAATTGAAGCGGTGCAAAAAAAGCTCCAAGGATGGTATGGGATTTGCGTTACAAGACGTATGGGGAGAGACTTGCGGACCTGAACATGTATACCTGGAGGAAAGGAGGAACAGGGGTGATATGATACAGACGTTCAAATATTTGAAAGGTATTAATCCGCAAACAAACCTTTTCCGAGATGGGAAGGCGGTAGAACAAGAGGGCATGAAATGAGATTGAAGGGGGGCAGACTCAAGAAGAATGTCAGGAAGTATTTTTTCACGGGAGAGTGGTGGATGCTTGGAATGCCCTCCCGCGGGAGGTGGTGGAGATGAAAACGGTAACGGAACATGCGTGGGATAAACATAAAGGAATCCTATGCAGAAGGAAGGGATCCTCAGGAGCTTAGCCTAGAATGGGTGGCAGAGCTGGTGGTTGGGAGGCGGGGCTAGTGCTGGGCAGACATATACGGTAGTGCTGGGGCTGGTGGTTGGGAGGCGGGACTAGTGCTGGGCAGACTTATAAGGTCTGTGCTGGGGCTGGTGGTTGGGCGGCGGGGATAGTGCTGGGCAGACTTATACGGTCTGTGCCAGAGCCGGTGGTGGGAGGCAGGGATAGTGCTGGGCAGACTTATATGGTCTGTGCCCTGAAGAGGACAGTACAAATAAAAAGTAGCACATATGAATTTATCTTCTTGGGCAGACTGGATGGACCGTGCAGGTCTTTTTCTGCCGTCATCTACTATGTTACTATCCAGCTTATAATCGAAAGAGAAAAACGCCTATGTTGCGACCCAAATCGGGAGATAGACGTTTATCTCCCCAAAACGAATAAATCGGTATAATCGAAAGCTGATTTTGGACGTTTTCAACTGCACTCCGTCGCGGATGCGGACAAAGTTGATGGGGGCGTGTCAGAGGTGTGGCGAAGGTGGAACTGGGGCGTGGTTATCGGCCGAACAGAGATGGGCGCATTTCACCGATAATGGAAAAAAAGTATGCGTTTGTAGCTAGAATTTAGGGCACTTTTCCTGGACCCTGTTTTTTCGTGAATAGGGTCCCAAAAAGTGCCCTAAATGACCAGATGACCACCAGAGGGAATCGGGGATGACCTCCCCTGACTCCCCAGTGGTCACTAACCCCCTCCCACCACAAAAAATGATGTTTCACAACTTTTTATTTTCACCCTCAAATGTCATACCCACCTCCCTGGCAGCAGTATGCAGGTCCCTGGAGCAGTTGTTAGGGGGTGCAGTGGACTTCAGGCAGGTGGACCCAGGCCCATCCCCCCCCCTACCTGTTACAATTGTGCTGCTTAATGCTTAGTCGTCCTACCCCCCCAAACCCACTGTACCCACATGTAGGTGCCCCCCTTCACCCCTTAGGGCTATAGTAATGGTGTAGACTTGTGGGCAGTGGGGTTTGAGGGGGATTTGGGGGGCTCAACACACAAGGGAAGGGTGCTATGCACCTGGGAGCTCTTTAACCTTTTTTTTTGTTTTTGTAAAAGTGTTCCCTAGGGTGCCTGGTTGGTGTCCTGGCATGTGAGGGGGACCAGTGCACTACGAATCCTGGCCCCTCCCACGAACAAATGCCTTGGATTTATTCGTTTTTGAGCTGGGCGCTTTCATTTTCCATTATCACTGAAAAACAAAAACGCCCAGCTCACAAATTGTCGAATAAAACATTGACATCTATTTTTTGCGAAAATACGGTTCGGTCTGCCCCTTCACGGACCCGTTCTTGGAGATAAACGCCCATGGAGATAGACGTTTTCGTTCAATTATGCCCCTCTATGTGATTTTCAAAACTCAGATTTGAGACTAATTTCTATGCACTTAATCTATTTCACAAGATGGGTGGTGGTGTGTTGGGAATGTGCTGAGGCATGTTTTAGGTGGGATTTGGGTGGATACTGACTTTGGATATTTTCCTGGGATAATGGAACAAAATAAAAAGTATCTAGGGAATTTTGTTTATATGTACCTTTTAAATCTCAAAAGATTGGCTTAACAGACCACTGGAGATATTGGGGCATGAGAGGGAAAATGGGGTAATGGGATTTGATATACTGAATTTCCATGGTTATCATCAAAGTGGTTTACATATATATACAGGTACTTATTTTATACCTGGGGTGATAGACGGTCCTGTGGCTTGTTGAACCCACATTCCCGGGTTCTCAGAATACTGCACTTGTCAGCCCCCCCCCCCCCCTCAAAGATGTAGATACCAGGGTCTGTGACCATTTCAAATATCATGGCCTCTTCTATTAGAGCACCACAGACTATAGAGAAAGAGATCAAGGTATATATCCCACCCTAACTAGTACACTTGTGGTGGAAATTGTGGGCCTTCCAAAACCCACAAAATACCAACTGTAACTATAGATAGGAGACACCATCAGACATGAAGGCTTTTGTAGTGATGTATAGTTAAGTAAAGTAGGCCTACAGGTGGTCCTGGAGGGCTCTAAAACAAAAGGTGGAATTTGTACCTGAATCCCTTTCTGTAAAGTCCACTGCACTGACCATTAGACTGCCCCTCTGCTTTTCTGGGAAGACTGTGTGGCCAGATTACTAGAAATGGTGCCACACAGCCTTCCTTATGAATTCTTTTTGAACATTTTTCTCTAGGACATTTTGTTTCTGAAAATAGTAACTAAAGAAATACTGAGCACAAAAATGTCTAGAAATTAGTAATTTTTGAAACATACAAATAGACAGTTTTCCAACTTGAACATTGCTATGTAAAGAGTGAAAATATTTAGATTTTTTTCACCAACAATTCTTCAGTTGGACCTGGACATCACATTGAAAATGCCCCTCTGAAAAATCCACTTGTTACATAAATTATAATTTCTTTTATTCATTACTTTTCAGTTTTCAAGTTTCTATTTGAAAAGAATTATCTTGCTAATTAATTTTTAACATTTGGGATATAATCATCTAAAACAACAAAAAAAACATGCATTTGTCATTGGCGTGTGGTTGGGCATGTTGTTGGCGGAGCTAAAACATTAAATATGTACTACTCAGTTAAGAAATAGAGTGCATGTCTATGTTCATAAAAATCAAAGTCCCCTTAATTTTTGATTGGTTGATGTGCCATCAAAAAACCATGATGAATCTAGCAATGGACACCTAACTCTGTGACATCATCAAGAACAATAAATGTTTATAATTCTGAAATAGGTCGCATAAAATTTATGTTCCAACTTATAAACATTTATGTTGGTATTGCGTTTTTTGACCTGTTCATATTTTAGATAATTGTGGGGTCCCCCACCGTACACCATTTCTCGGGCTAGAAAATTGTTTTGTGTTTCTACCACTGAAGGTTACGCTAGATTCTTTAATGCCTTCCTCAGGAAATGGGCCTGCACTGGAAGAAGTCTTTTTCCCCCAGTTGTAAAGGTGCCTCTGCAATGGCCACCTCAGTGCTATTTTTCCCACAGCTTGGTAAAAGTAACACAGTAAATGACGGCAGATAAAGACCTGAACAGCCCATCCAGTCTGTCCAACAAAATAAAATGGATAAAAAGATATGAATACCACAGTTAAAAAACACTAGTATTATGAAGAACAAAACAAGCCATTTTTTAAAAGCCTAATGTGGCCATGTTTCACCTTCAAGTTGCGCCATGGATATACAGAGAGCAGAATGCACTCACTTACGTTTATAAACTTGGGGTGAAATATAACAATTGTACAGCAAAATCAATGACAGAGGTAAATGTTCACACCTAAATGTGGCACTGTGGCTTGTATCTCACAGTATTCTGTAAAGTTATACCTACCCATACTCTTCATCGTTAAATGCGCTCTTTCATTTATGTGTTCTACAAGTTGTGTATATCATGTTGTGTAAATTATATCATGCTACTTAGCACAGTAGTTCTAACACACAAAACCCTAGTATTCTATAAATTGTACAGAGATGGGTTAATTTTTTCTATGTGACCCTTCATTGGATTGTCTGATTCACTGCACAAATTGAGTGTTTTGTATAAGTCTCTCAAATAAGTGTTAAAATCTATAAAGTTGAAATCCTTTGACCTTTCCATCCTAGATCAGTTATGGATTGACAGAAACATCACTGAATGAACAAGTTGAGTTCCCATACTTGTATCATAGTTTTCCAAAGATTATTCTGATTACCATGGTTTGACTCCACTTCTGAGACTCTTTGGATGGAGTTGGGTGGGGATTCTCACCTCAACTGATGAGACTGATATAATGTACAGTGAGGAACTGAAGAGACAGATTATCAGGGGTGGGGGCTGTGTAGATTTTTTGGAATCTATTCCAAATTTTATGATTTCCTCTTCTAAAGGAATAGTGAAAAGATTCATGAGATTTTCAACAAGATCTACAAATCAAAGGCCAATGTTATTATTATGCTCACTACAACATATTCACAATAGAAGTATTCTGTCTCATCCCTGATAATTTACTGATATGAAACTGTTTATCTTCTCTGTGGAGACTTCTTTCTCTTAATAGCATATCTCTTAATACTGCACCTGCAATATGTACTCCATTGAATGGCTCCCTAAGGTTTTCAATCCCAAAAGGAGATATTCCAGGTTCTGAACATTGCTTCCAAAATCTCAACTCCTCTACATTCCTGGATCCAAATTTCTTATCTATATTCAAAGATGTATTTAATTGTGATTTGCTCAAAAACCATGCAAACATCACAGTTTCGAAGACGCTGTTTAACACTGATGGCACAGGACTTGATACGGATAATTTCCCATATAATCTTATAATATGATCTACGCCCTGGCTCATGCTTACACAGCTTTTATACAGCAAAGTCCCAACTTGGAAATAGTCTTAAATGGAATTTAAGCCATGGCAGGTAAAATCTGCAGGTTTACTTTTTCTAGCAAATGTAATGTTTTTTTTTTGCTTACAGTAATATCCATTTTCGCTAACCCCCAAATTCTATATATGGTACCCAACATTGCCAAAGCAAATTTTGGCACACTCCCAATTTGCACATGCAATTTAATTGCCAAATGAGCCAATTAGTGCTGATTATTAGGTACTCATAAACAAATGCTCCTGTTTACTATGTAGCGCTAGCAGCTGTCCATGCACTGGTGTCGATATAGCCCACTTTGAATAGGGCACGTCGGAACTAGCGTATGGACGGCTGCTAGCACTGTATTGTAAACAGACCCCTAATTTTGTTGCTAATTGGTATTAATTTAAATTTGCACATGCTTCCTTAAGCACCAGGATAAGCATGTAAATTTAAATTGTAAATCCAAAAAGGGGGTGTGGCTATAGGAGGGTTATAGGTGGATCAGGGCTGTTCCTCCAATTTGCCACAGTAATTCAGAATAACAGCGATACGCACCCAATGTAGGTGTGAGTATACACAGCAGGTTTAACTTGGTGTTAATCTTCATGCCAAAAATCAGCACAGATCCTGGTGTTAAATGCTATTCTATAAATGGTACTTAAATTTAAGTGTGTAGCTGGTTTTCAGTGCTGATATTTTGGTATTGTATATATAGAATTATTGGCCTAAGTATTGTAGATTATTAATGTACATAACACAATATATAATTTTAATATAAATCCATATGGAAAGCTGCAATTAAATTTTTAGTTTGGTTGTAAATGAAGACTACAAAATAATCTTTCTAAAGATTAAAAAGAGATGAAATCAAATATAAAAACTAGGGGATAGAGATGAAAAGTATGTAGCCTGGAGCCATATTTCTGTTCATTTTTGCACACTGGAGAAAGGGAAAAGGGGGGTTCTAGGGCTCTGGGGAGCACAGCTGTCTTTTGACCCAAGTGTCTAACAGATACAAGGAGCCATGGAGAATTGAGAGGGACTGAGCTGTGGAAGATTAAGCTAATGAAGCAGAGCAATATTAATGAGTCTATGGATGCATAGGCATCTGGTATTGAGAGGCTGGAGAGGCTAAGCCTCCCCTGCTGCAGCAGGATGGATCAGCTATGGAGTTCCGCTGCCCTGAGGGGTTTAAATTGTTAATTTACCTCCATCCTCACAGCAGGAGCTGCAGTGAAAGCCCTCTAGCCTGTGTAACCAGTTGTAGAAATTGGTTTCTGGTTTAATTTGTTTACCTTACTGCTGGGAGAGCAGGGGGTTGTGCTGGAGGTGTCCGGGTTGCCAGGGAGATATTTAACGAAGATGACTTCCTGACGTGCACTGAGGACAGATAGCAGCAGAATCAGATACGGGCCAGCATGATCAGAAAAAGTCACCAGACAACAAAGGTAGAAAAGATCATTTTATTTTCATTGTAGTGTTTGGAATGTCCACTTCGAGAATCAGGTGCTCAACATTAAAATTATATTTATTTACTTATTTATGGCATTTTATCCCACACTAAACATGAATTAGGGTGTTTTGTGGCTCTACATGAGAATTGTGATGATATGATCCCTTGTTTCATAATGTTTATGGTCTGCATTTTCCGTATGGGTGGTATATTGGTGTATTAGCTTATGCCCAGTGTAATATTTATGGTACAGTAAGGTTCTGAGTGTGTTTTTGCACAAAGTTGTGCATAGTGTTTTGCAGTTGAGCGATGTGGTTAGAATATGCTTGAGCAACCACTTTAATCTTTGACATATGATTCATATCTAAATCTAATTTAATAAAAGGTATTAATTGTGACTTTTATTTTATTTATTTATTTTTTCTGTGTGTTATCAGACAATTATAGATTTAAGCTCCACCCCTGGCCCCACCCTAACCTCGCCCCTTTAGCCTCCCCAAACAGTTGGGCCACCGACCGCCTATGTATGGATGTACAATATATATTCAGCTATAAAACAAGTTCTTTAGTTTAAATAAACTGTCAAAAATATATCATAGTTTATATTCAAGCCTTCCCCCATGTTGTCTGGCATTTTTCAAACTGGAGGTCATTTCAGCCATTTTGGTGTTGGATTCATCACAGGCAGGACATTCCTTTCGTGCCAGCCCCAATCTCAAAATGGCTTCCACCAACTTCTGCAGCAATCTTGCAAAGCTGTTGCTGGAAGTCACGGCAGCCATTTTGCTTAAGGAAGACAGCATTGGCAGCAGTGAGCTGGGATCACCCTTGCCATGACTGTCCACCAGACCACCACTATAATAGGCTGGAGGTGGGCCTAAGGTGTGTATGGGAGGGGGTTTCCTGAGTTCAGGAGTATGGGGTGAGGGAGGGATGAAGTGAGAGACCTTTTGATTTGGTTGGGATGGCCAAGGAGTGACACCTCAGGGAAAGCAGGAAAGGGGAATGAAGAGGAGGTGAGGAATACACGATACTATGGGGGAGGGAGGGAAGAAAGGAATACTTGAATAAAACCCCTGTTATATTTGAGTTCATACTCTCCCCCATCCTTTTTTTAAGGGACAAATGTTCTCAGTTTATCTTCAGATAGATATATAGTCAATTATACAGGATATCAGTTGTGAAATGAGAAATATAATACTCACATTATCCCTGACTTTCTATGTTTTTTTAAATCATCAATAATATGCACCATTTCACCCTAGTAGTATACACTTTTCAAAATTAGTTTTCACTGTTTTGAAATAGATCTCAATGTTGCAAAATTTTTATGCACTATAGATTACATTGCCCTAAAACAATAATACTTACCACTAGGGGTAGGGTTACCATATGGCTCCAGAAAAGGAGGACGGATTGAGCCAGCCGGGTTTTACTTCCATTGCTTTCAAGCAATGGAAGTAAAACCCGGCTGGCTCAATACTTCCATTGAAAGCAATGGAAGTAAATCCCGGCTGGCTCAATCCGTCCTCCTTTTTCTGGAGCCATATGGTAACCCTACCTAGGGTACACAGGTGTATAGATCAAATGTATCTATAAGTACATAAGTATTGCAATACTGGGACAGACCGAAGGTCCATCAAGCCCCAACCTGTTTCCAACAGTGGCCAATCCAGGTCACAAGTACCTGGCAAGATCTCAAAACAATACAATACATTTTATGTTGCTGATTGTAGAAATAAACAGTGGATTTTCTCTAAGTCCATTTGATAATGGTCTATTGACTTTTCCTTTTGGAAGTCATCCAAACCTTTTTTAAACCCGCTAAACTAATTGCTTTTACTACATTCTATGGAAGTGAATTCCAGACTTTACACATTTAATGAAGATATATTTTCTCTGATTGTTTTAATTTACTACTTTATAGCTTCATTGCATGCCTCCTAGTCCTAGTATTTTTGGAACAGTAAACAAGCAATTCACATCTTCCTGTTCAACTCCACTCATTATTTTGTAGACCTCTATCATATCTCCCCTCAGCCTTCTTTTCTACAAGCTGAAGAGCCCTAGCCACTTTAGCCTTTCCTCATAGGGAAGACACCCCATCCCCTTTATCATTTTCTCCCTTCTCTGTATCTTTTCTATTCTTCTATATCTTTTTTGAGATGCGGTGACCAGAATTGAATGCAATATTTGAGGAGCGGTCCACACCATGGAGTTACAAAGGCTTTATAATGTCCTCATTCCTTTCCTAATATACCTACCATTCTATTACTTTCTTATCCATCCTGCACACTGAGTAGAGGTTCAATGTATCATCATGATGACAACCTAGATGCCTATCCTGGTCGGTGACTCCTAATGTGAAGCTTGAATTACATAGCTTTAATACAGGTTCCTCTTTCCCAGATGCATCATTTTGCACTTGCTCATGTTAAAAGTTATCTGCTATTTAGATGCCCAGACTATCAGTTTCATATGGTCCTCTTGTAAATTTTTTTTACAATCCTCGATAGAGAGATAGATAGATAAAGATATTGTCCCTTGTAACCCTGTGCATAATAGGTAAGACTAACAATTCCAGCTTAATCCCTTGAGAATTCAGCAAGAGATAATGGCTACAACTGGACACTGACAGTCACTTACTCCAGGAAGTGCTTCGGTTTTTACAGAGGGAGTAGTTTGTTGACCAATAGGATGCAGAATGCAGCAATTCTCCTACCTGAGAAGACATATTTAATCAGGCACTGTTTAGAATTTCAGGGTCCTTTTACTATTCTAAACTTAGCATTCACTAGCGAAATGAGTATTTACTAATGCTAAGAAGCTCATAGTTATAAAACAGGTTCTCAGCATACCCTAAGCTTTTTAAAAGGGCAATTAAAAAATTTGTGGGTTTTTGCAATGACAAGGGAGAGATAATTTAAGACCAAGGAATAATTAAATACGATGCTAGGGGAGGTTTCAGCCTGTGAGGAAGAGCTGCATTTTCAGAGATGTAGAATTTGAAAGAGGCAGACAGCTGAGAGACCAAGTTGAGATGATGGAAAGGACAAGAAATGAAAAGTAAAATACCCTTCAGTTGGAGTTTTGGTTGATAAAATGAACTCAAAGGACTGCGTGTCCTGTGCTGGAATAGACTGTGAAGTGAATGTTTGCCAGTTCTGCTATCTGATCTGACCATCGCACTAAATTTTGAATCCTCAGGTATACTGCATGGACTTATACTCATTCATACCTAATGGTTTTATGTCCATTTTACTCTTTCTTTAAAGTTTAACCCATTAGTGCCCAACGTTCCCATATGGGATTTTATTATGGGAACATTGGGCACTAATGGTCTTTGTCATAAAGTGATTCTTCTATTCATAACGTTGTTGCTAACAATATGTCTACCTTGGTGATTTGGAGATTGTTTCTTTTCTTTAACCATCTTTTCAGACTCTGTGATCATTGCCTTAAGAATTCATAGCATGTTACTATGTTTGTAGTTTCTTATTTTTATTAATTTTGTCTCATTACAAAATAAGTTAAAAATTCACATTTAGAGGAGTTTCTATATCAAAAGGTAGGGGGAGCGTGAAGAAACAGCGTTTTTTTTTCATTTTGTAAAATTTCCAAGAACAATCTTACAGAAAAGATGACTATTCCATATAATTACATATTCTTTACACTCAATATTACAAGATCACAATCTTCCACTCATCTATAGTCCACTATCAGGGGCAGTTTCTCATTCTAGGAAATTATAGAAATTAACTCTACAAGTTTTCACAATTAGAGGCTTAGAGGGGAAGGTTCCAGGTTAATTACTTAAATCACGGAGTTGACGTAAATACAATTATTTAGTTTGACTTAGGTGTAGTCACCGTTTTAGAATCAACGAACAACTTAACTGTTTACGCATTATTAAATACATATTTTACTTAGTTTAGCTTTAATACACATTTAGATGGAATTGAACCAAATAAAGCTCCCAGTTGCAAACATAGTAACATAGTAGATGACGGCAGAAAAAGACCTGCATAGTCCATCCAGTCTGCCCAAGACAGACTCATATGTGTATACCTCCTTGAATTTGTACCTGTCCTTTTCAGGCACAGACTGTATAAGTCTGCCCAGCAGTATTTCCTGCCTCCCAACCACCAGTCCCGCCTCCCATCATCGGCTCTGGTACAGACCGTGTAAGTCTGCCCTCCCCTATCCTAGCCTCCCACCCACCACCCCTCTTCCCCCACCTGCTCCGCCACCCATTTCAGCTAAGCTTCTGAGGATCCATTCCTTATGCACAGGGTTCCTTTATGCATATCCCACGCATGTTTGAACTCCGTTACCGTTTTCATCTCCACCACCTCTCGCGGGAGGGCATTCCAAGCGTCCACCACCTCTCCGTGAAAAATACTTCCTGACATCTTTCCTGAGTCTGCCCCCCTTCAATCTCATTTCATGTCCTCATCGTTCTACCGCCTTCCCATCTCCGGAAAAGATGTCGTTTGTGGATTAATACCTTTCAAATATTTGAATGCTGTATCATATCACCCCTGTTCCTCCTTTCCTCCAGGGTATACATGTTCAGGTCAGCAAGTCTCTCTTCATATGTCTTGGAACGCAATCCCATACCATCCTCGTAGCTTTTCTTTGTACCGCTCCATTTTTTTAACACCTTCGCAAGATACAGCCTTCAAAACTGAACACAATACTCCAGGTGGGCCTCACCACGTCTTATACAGGGGCATTAAAACCTCCTTTCTTCTGCTGGTCACTCCTCTCTCTATACAGCCTAGCAATCTTCTCGCTACGGCCACGCCTTGTCGCACTGTTTCATCTCCCTTCAGGTCCTCAGATACTATCACCCCAATCCCTCTCCCCGTCCGTTCCTATCAACTCTCCCTGCCTAACACTACGTCTCCCTTGGATTTCTACTCCTAAGTGCATCACTTTGCATTTTTTTCGCATTGAATTTTAATTGCCATACGTTAGACCATTCTTCTAGCTTCTTCAGATCTTTTTTCATGTTTTCCACTCCCTCCGGGGTGTCCCTCTGTTGAAATCTTGGTGTCACCGCAAAAAGGCAAACTTTACCTTGTAACCCTTCGGCAATGTCACTCACAAAATATTGAAAAGAATCAGCCCCAGCACCGATCCCGAGGGCACTCCACTACTCCCCTTTCCCTCCTCCGCGAACTCCATTCACCACCACCCTCTGGCATCTGCCCGTCAACCGTTCCTAATCCATTTACCACTCGGGTCCTATCTTCAGCCCGTCTAGTTTTTTAAGAGCCTCCTGTGGGAACCGTGTCAAAAGCCTTGCTGAATCTAAGTAATTATGTCCATAGCACGTCCTTGATTTAATGCTCCTGTCACCCAGTCAAAGAATTCAATGAGATTCGTTTGGCACGATTTGGGCACATAAGTACATAAGTAATGCCATACGGAAAAGACCAAGGTCCTCGAGCCCAGCATCTTGTGCACGACAGCGGCCAATCCAGGCCAAGGGACCTGGCAGCTTCCCAACGTACAAACATTCTATACATGTTATTCCTGGGATTTAGATTTCTCCAAGTCCGTTTAGTAGCGTTTATGGACTTGTCCTTTAGGAAATTTAAGAAATTCTTGTCGTTTCTTTGAGCAACCCTGGAAATATCTGGGAATATCTGACCTTAGTAATCAGGAAACGTTGTCTCTGTAAGAAAAAATGTTTTAATATCCAATCTCTATCTGGTGTAATATAAAAGTCACAATCAGTGTTGCTGTTGTCAATCTTTTATTTCGTCTCTAAAGTTTGGGTTAAATTAAAATCCATAACCCTCTAATGGCTCTTCCGTTCTTACTGCTTGATTCAAATTCTCTTTACACCCAGTAACAAGTAATAAATCTTTGCAATAGGAGGATAAGCTGTTGGGATGCAAACAATTTGGTCCCATCAGGAGTAGGAGAGAGAAAGACCCCGGTGCTGGGCCCCCATTTCCCTTCCAGTTCAAGTATTTTTTTGGTAGTTTTATGAGATTAGCTTGTGTGATGGTGCTGGCAACAGCTTGCAGACACTGGAGATGCCTAACCTAACACAAGAGCAACCGAATACCTCAGTGGGGAGAAGATGCAGGAGAGGCCTGCACAGAGTTCTCCTGGGGGAAGAGTAGAATCCCTTTTGGGCTAAGACCTGAGAGTTCGCAGGGCCCAATGCCACACCATATTAAAGTGGCAGCGACTAGACCCGCTGCAGTGAGAGGATCTGGAAAACGCCAGCAGCGAGAGGAGTGGGAACAGCAACATGAGGAGTGGGAGTTACAGCTGCAGAAATTAAAGAGATGGAAATGGCTCACCTCCAAGTTCAAGCACAACCCCTGTGCCAAGGGCCGAGACAGGATCCACAACCTGAATTGAACCCAACTTGTTTTCACAGTTTGATGGTACAAGAGGAGACATAGATGGATATCTAACTGCTTTTGAAAAAATGTGCCGCCTCAGTGAGATTCCTCAGAAGATTGGGTGCATTGTCTGGGAGGAAAGATCACTGGTAGAGAGCACTTGAGGCCATAGGTGCCCGGTATAAGAGCTTGCAGCAAGGGCGGGGCAGGTGCAGCTCGTGAACATCTCCCTCCCGGCTTCCTCCCCCCGGACTGGTGCGCGACGGTCCCCGATCTTTACCCCCAATTTGTGCGGTATCGCTCTCCCCTCCGCTCCTGTCATGTCGACTTCCAGCTCCCTCCCCCCGACTGGTGCGTGCCGGTCCCGATCTTTACCCCCCGTCCCCCCGACTAGTGCGGTGCCGCTTTCCCCCGCTCCTGTCACGTCGTCTTCAACTTTGAGGCTTCCTTCCTGTAGCATCAGCAGCATCAGCCAATGATGTAAGCGCCTCTGCTTTCAGCCTGCCCTGGAAGCCTTCTCTGGACAGCGTCCCTCCTACGCGGGAAGCTGTACAGAGAGTGCTTCCGGGCAGACTGAAAGCAATGGCGCGTACATCATTGCTGATGCTGCTGCTGCTGCTGCTACGGGAAGGAGCCTCAAAGTTGAAAGACGACGTGACAGGAGTGGAGGGGAGAGCGATATAGTACCGCACTAGTCTGGGGGGGGAGGGAAGCGTGCCAGACAGACCGACCAAAGGGAAGGGGAGTGGGAGAGAGGAGGATGTGAGATGCCACATCTAAGGGGAAGAGAGAGGAAGGAAAGCAATGGCAGGGCATGGGAATGGGAAAAGGGGGTGGAGAAAGGAGTAAGAATGATGGAAGCAAGAAGGGGAGGGAAGAGAAAGGTGGGATGCAGTAGAGGAGAGATGCATGAGAATGCTGGAGGAGAGAGGAGAAAGTGGAAAAGTGCAGGAGAGCCAGAGAGAGATGGGGAGAGAAGAGGGGATGGAAGAGAGCAGGGAGAGCCAGAGAGAGATGGGGAGAGAAAAAGGGGACAGGGAAGCAGGGCCGTGCCAACACGGTAAGCGAGGTAGCACGGCAGGAGGGCGCCATCCTCTGGGGGCGCCCCGCCACAACATGCTTACCTCGCCCTCCCGCTCCCATGTCCCAACTGCCCACCCTCTTCTCCCCCCCAACAAGATCCCTTTTAAATTTACCTCCGTCTGGCAGCGAAGGTACAGCATCAGCGAGGAGGCGGCGCTCCCGACGTCTCTACTAGACTTCCTTCGCTCAGTGTTCCGCCATCTTCTGATGTCAAGGAATGATGTCAGAAGAAGGCAGGACATTGAGCGAAGGGAAGACTAGTAGAGCGTCGGAGCGCTGCCTCCTTCACTGACCTGCGCCTTCGCTGCCGGACGGAGGTAAATTTAAAAGGGATCTTGGGGGGGAAGAAGAGGGCGGGCAGTTGGGACATGGGAGCGGGAGGGCAGGGGAGAGAGGAGCGTGGATGGGGGCAGCGATCATTTTCACGGGGGGGGGGGGGCGAGCGCGTGCCAACTGTTCATCTGCGGGGGGCGCTGGGGGCGCCAACTTATCTTCTGCAGGGGGGCGCCACAGACCCTTGGCACGGCCCTGCATGGAAAGAGCAGGGGAAAGCTAGGGACATGGAAAAGAGCAGGGAAGAGCAGAGAAGATGGGGAGAGAAAGAGGGCCATGGAAAAGAGCAGGGAGAGCTAGAGAGAAGATGCTGGATGGAAGAGGGGTACAGAGAGAAACAGATTAGTGGAAAGATAGGGGGAGAAAGAGGGACATGGACAGGAGAGAGAAGCTGCTGGGGAGAAACTGGGGGAGACCCTAGCTGTCAGATGGAGAAATGCTGAATGAAAGGAGGGAGAAGAGGGAAAGCTGGAAGGAGGGGGCAGAAAGAGGGAAGACACTGGACGTAAGGGTAGGGAGGGAAAGAGGAAAGACACTGGAAGGATGGGGATAGAGAGGACATGCTGAATGGAAAAGGGTCAAGAGAGACTGTTTAGAAGGAAGGAGATATAGAGGGAGACAATGGATGGAAAGAGGGGACAATAGACGGAAGGATTGGGAGAGGGTAATGGGTAGAAGGATGAAGAGAGAAAGGGGATGACACTGGATGGAAGGGTATGAGAGAAAGAGGGAAGGTGCTGGACATGGATGGATGGATGGATGGAGGGAGGGAACAGAGGAGAAATGTTGGACAAGGATGGGGAAGGAAGAAAGACAAAGGAAGTACATGCACATGGATGGAGGGGAGGGGAGAAATGCTGGATATGGATGGAGGGGAAAATTGCTGAATTTAAGGGCTGAGTCGGAACACTTTGAGGGCAGATGCTGAAACTGGAGAAAGGATAGGGACAGGGCTACAGATGGTAGACAGGCGCATAAGGACCAGGAGGATGGTGGACATGTTGAGAGAAAAATATCAAATGGAAAGAAGACACTGGGACCAAGCGAATAGAAAAACTAATGATCAGACAACAAAGGTAGAAAAAGTATTTTATTCAGAATTTATTAACTGGAATATGTCAGCTTTTGGAAATGTGCATCTGTGATATTTTGCATGTAAGTTTCAATTTTTCTAGTATTGCTGCATGCTGAGTCTGACTTCTTGAGGTAACTTTCCAGTTTGCCTTCATATCTGTTGTGTCATGTGTTTTTCATGTGTAATCAAGGTGCAGTATTCTACTAGTGTGTAGTATTTACAGCCCTTTTTGGTTTTTTTTTTTTTTTGTTTCACTAGGTTTTAGAGCCCGGTGTAATTACAGTGCTGCCTTTCCATGCATAAGGTTGTAGCTCGTCCTGTCCTTGGAATTAGTGCTGTTATGGTTTGCTAAGGTTATGAGTGTGTTTTTGCACAAGTTTGTGTATAGTGTTTTGCAGTGGAGAGATTGTGTATTGGCCTTACTGAGGTGGCACCAAAACATCAGAAAGGGTTTTAGAGCCTAAATCACGACACACTACCTCTTGAAGGATCTACATATGTCGTTAATAAAAGGAGCTCATTGTGACACTATCCACCCTAAAGGGTGTTTTGTGGCTCTACATGAGAATTGTGATATTATGATCCCTTGTTTCATATTGTTGACGGTCTGCATACCGCTCAATCCGAATAGGATACATTAACGCTAGATCAGCAATAAGCAACTCAGTAGACATACTACTGGATTACCACAGAGAATCTAGACCTTCTATTCAAAACGGAAACATGGTATTCAAGCGGACGAGTCAGAGAAACTTACTGACTTCACGGTAAACCTGGAGGATAATGGGGCAGTTCGGCAAACTGAAGAGTAGCAAATCTCCTGGCCGGATGGTATTCATCCTAGAGTACTGATAGAACTGAAAAATGAGCTTGTGGAGCTACTGCTAGTGATATGCAACTTATCCTTAAAATTGAGCGTATTACCGGAAGATTGGAGGGTGGCCAATGTAACGCCCATTTTTAAAAAAGGCTCCAGGGGAGATCCGGGAAATTATAGACCGGTGAATCTGACGTCGGTGCCGGGGAAAATGGTAGAGGCTATTATTAAAAACAAAATTACAGAGCACATCCGAGGACATGGATTACTGAGACCAAGTCAGCACGGCTTTTGTGTGGGGAAATTTTACCTGACCAATTTACTTCAATTCTTTGAAGGAGTAAACAAACATGTGGACAAAGGGGAGCCGGTTGATATTGTGTATCTGGATTTTCAAAAGGCGTTTGACAAGGTACCTCATGAAAGGCTACAGAGGAATTTGGAGGGTCATGGGATAGGAGGAAATGTCCTATTGTGGATTATAAACTGGTTGAAGGATTGGAAACGAGAGTGGGGTTAAATGGGCAGTATTCACAATGGAGAAGGTAGTAGTGGGGTTCCTCAGGGTCTGTGCTAGGACCGCTGCTTTTAATATATTTATAAATGATTTAGAGATGGGAGTAACTAGCGAGGTAATTAAATTTGCTGATGACACAAAGTTATTCAAAGTCGTTAACACTCGCGACAGGATTGTGAAAAATTACAAGAGGACCTTACAAGACTGGAGACTGGGCGGCTAAATGGCAGATGACGTTTAATGTGAGCAAGTGCAAGGTGATGCATGTGGGAAAAAAGAACCCGAATTATAGCTACGTCATGCAAGGTTCCACGTTAGGAGTTACGGACCAAGAAAGGGATCTGGTGTCGTCGTCGATAACACACTGAAACCTTCTGCTCAGTGTGCTGCTGCGGCTAGGAAAGCGAATAGAATGTTGGGTATTATTAGGAAAGGTATGGAAAACAGGTGTGAGGATGTTATAATGCCATTGTATCGCTCCATGGTGCGACCGCACCTTGAGTATTGTGTTCAATTCTGGTCGCCGCATCTCAAGAAAGATATAGTAGAATTGGAAAAGGTGCAGCGAAGGGCGACTAAAATGATAGCGGGGATGGGACGACTTCCCTATGAAGAAAGACTAAGGAGGCTAGGGCTATTCAGCTTGGAGAAGAGACGGCTGAGGGGAGACATGATAGGTATATAAAAATAATGAGTGGAGTGGAACAGGTGGATGTGAAGCATCTTTCACGCTTTCCAAAAATACTAGGACTAGGGGGCATGCGATTAAACTACAGTGTAGTAAACTTAAACAAATCGGAGAAATTTTCTTCACCCAATGTGTAATTAAACTCTGGAATTCATTGCCGGAAAATGTGGTGAAGGTGGTTAGCTTAGCAGAGTTTAAAAGGGGTTGGACGGTTTCCTAAAGGACAAGTCCATAAACCGCTACTAAACGGACTTGGAAAAATCCAAATCCCAGAAATAACATGTATAGAATGTTTGTACGTTTGGGAAGCTTGCCAGGTGCCCTTGGCCTGGATTGGCCGCTGTCATGGACAAGATGCTGGGCTCGATGGACCCTTGGTCTTTTCCCAGTATGGCATTACTTATGTACTTATGTACTTATGGTTCCACAGTCCTACAGATCCCGCCATCATAGAGACTTGCCCGCAGAATACAAAATTACCCACTGGACAAGAAATGGAAAAAGAGGTGGCGGAATAGCCATAATCTACAAATCCAAGTTCATCATCACAACCACTGGCTAATCTACCTCACCACAACTCAAAATCGCCTTAAAAGAATCACCCATCCGAACTTACAAGGACACCTCAATACAATCCTATTCTACAGACACCAGGAAAATGGAAAGACTCCCAAACACAACTCATGGACTTCATCTCAAACACATGTGTCTCAGCCTCAAACATCCTCATAATAGGAGACATCAACCTACACCTTGAAGACGACACTTCAACAGGCACACAAGAATGCAAAGAATTCCTAAACTCTGGGATCTACACCGCACCTAATAATCAACCAACACACGAAAAAGGACACACACACTAGACATCATTACACACAAATTCGACCCAGACTCAACTCTCTTACTTACAGACCAAGATGGACACCCCACCATGGACAGACCACCACAAAGCACACGTCTCCTCCACTGGTGAAAAATACACAGAAACGCAGTCAACAAACATGAACGAACAACATACACCACAAGAGGAAAAATAGACCCCACAACATTCTGGCAACAGGTCTACCAAAACGAATGGTTAACATACACTGACACCGTTCAATTCCTCCAAGAATATGTAAACTACATTAGACTCAATCGCACCAATCCAAACCAGAACATCACATAGGAAAAAATCAAACTCATGGTTCACAGAAGAGCTGAAAGAACTCAAACACAAGTCAGAAAACTAGAACGCACATGGAACAAAAAGAAATGAACACACACTGAATGCCTGGAAATCACTTCGGAGGAAAACAAATACACTATAAAACAGACTAAAAGACTTCACTACAAAATAATGATTGGACCAAACTATAAAGACACACACAAACTCTTCAACCTTGTAAATAAACTAGACACCACACACCAGTTACAAACAGCAAAGATACACCAGGAGTCGATGACCTCGCGAAATACTTCAAGGAGAAAATTATACAATTGCGACTCAAAATACCCACCAGCCCTCCTGAATACTCCACACTCCTAAACTGTCTAGACCCAGAAGAAGGAATATATCCCAGACAGGATCTGGACCGAATTCGAATTACTTTCAGAGGACCTCATCTCTAAAACTTAAAATTCACTAAATCCCAATGCAAACTAGATATTTGCCCAAACACCTCATGAAGTTAGCTCCTCAACAATTCATAATGGATCTAACAAACCATGTGAACTTCATGTACAAATGGACTTTTTCCAAAGGAGAAAGGAAAGTTTCTACTCACCCCAATACCCAAAGACACAAAGAAACATGCAAGCGAAATAACTAACTACAGGCCAGTGGCATCAATACCACTAATAACCAAAATAACCGAAGGATGGTAACCAAACAACTCACAAACTATCTCAACAAGTTCTCAGTGCTGCATGACGCCCAATCAGGATTCCAGTCAAACCACAGCACAGAAACAGTATTAATTACCCTAATGACCAAATTTAAACAAATGATCGCAACCGGCACCAACATACTCCTCTTACAATTCGACATGTCAAGTGCCTTTGATATGGTTGACCATGGAATCCTACTACACATACTCGAATATTTTGACATCGGGGGCAATGTCCTAAACTGGTTCAAAGGGTTCTTAACCTTACGCTCATATCAGGTCACATCAAATTCAACTATGTCTGCAGCATGGACACCTGAATGTGGAGTACCACAGGGATCCCCCCTCGCCAACTATTTTCACCTAATGATGGTTCCCTTGGCAAAACTTCTATCGAACCATAACTTTAACCCATACATATATGCCGATGATGTAACGATATATATTCCTTTCAAACAACATTAATGAAATCTCCAACGAAATCAACCAAAGTCTACACATCATGAACACCTGGGCAGATGCATTCCGATGAAACTGAACGCAGAAAAAAAACTCAATGCCTCATACTTACCTCCCAATACAACATGAAAAAATTTACCGAAATTAACACACCTAAACTTACTACCAATCTCAGAAACCTTAAAAATCCTTGGAGTCACTATCGACCGCCACTTAACACTTGAGACTCATGCGAACAACACAACCAAAAAGATGTTCTACTCCATGTGGAAACTGAAAAGAATTAAACCATTCTTTCCGAGATCTGTCTTCCGCAGCCTAGTGCAATCACTCGTACTCAGCCATCTGGACTACTGCAACTCACTATATGCAGGCTGCAAAGAGCAAATATTAAGGAAACTTCAAACAGCCCAGAATACTGCAGCCAGACTCATCTTCGGAAAACCAAAATACGAAAGTGCAAAACCCTTACGTGAGAAACTACACTGGCTCCCACTCAGGGAACATATTACCTTTAAAGTATGCACCTTAGTTCACAAAATCATTCATGGTGAAGCCCTGCATAGATGTCTGACTTAATAGACCTGCCACCCAGAAACGCTAAAAGATCATCCCGAACTTTCCTCAATCTCCACTTCCCTGAGTGCAATGGCATAAAATACAAACTACTACATGCATCAACCTTCTCTTATATGAGCACGCAATTCTGGAATACACTACCACGCAACCTGAAAACGATCTACGAATTAACCGATTTCCACAAGCTATTGAAGACTCATCTCTTTGAGAAAATTTACCGTAAGGATCAAACACATGAAGTCCATACACACTAATAGAAATGCATCAATACACTTCCCCTGAATTCTCCTCCCCATACTTTCACCACACCTAAAGCTCCACCCACAGATAAAACTGTTACACCTTAACGTTCTCAGGCTACTGTTCTATCGTCTTATCATCCCCCTTTGTTACATTCCATTGATGTATCCCCCAAATGATATTCGAATTGACTTTGTCTTCCCTTAATTCTCCACAATGTAACCCAATATTGAATTGTAACAAGCTGTACTTCCATCAATCACAATGTATTGTAAGCCACACTGAGCCCGCAAATAGGTGGAAAATGTGGGATACACAAGCAATAAAATAAATAAAAAATATGATTGGTATATTGGTGTATTAGGGTCTGCCTAGTGTTATGGTACAATAAGGTTCTGAGTGTGTTTTTGCACAAATTTGTGCATAGTGTTTTACAGTTGAGCGATTGTGGTTAGTATATGCTTTGAGCAACCACTTTCTTTGACATATGATACATATCTAATATCTAAATTTATAAAGGTATTAGTGACTTTTATTTTTTATTTTTTCTGTGTGTTATCAGACAATTATGGATTTAAGCTCCACCCCTGGCCCCACCCTAACCCCACCCCCTTTAGCCTCCCCAAACAGTTGGGCCACCGACCGCCTATGCTTGAGGCATTTCAAGGACTATCTTGTGGGCTTGTTAGAGAAAGCTTGCAGGCAGCCCAGACTAAGCAAAAGACCTGGTATGATCATAAGGCCCAAAAATAGAGAGTTTTATGAGGGCCAGCAGGTACTTCTTTTGGTCCCAGTTTGTCAGAGTAAACTTCAAGCTAATTTGTAGGATCTTACAAGGTCATAAGGCACCTGAATAACTATGTATATCTACCAAATCTCTGAAGCAGTAGCCTTATCCTCCAGAGAAAACTGCCACTGTGCTGTTAGAAACATTTTCCCAGGTAGGATATCTATGAGAAATACTCTCAGACCAAGGGACTAAGTTTATGTCTGAGCTGCTCCAAAATCTGTGGAATGAAATCTGTACATATCACACCATATCACCCTGAGACTAATGGGTTGGTGGAGAGATTTAATGGTACGTTAAAACACATTTTAAAGACTTTTGTAGAAACAGGAGACAGACTGAGAAAATACTTACCCTACATACAGAGAAGTACCTCAAGAGTCTACAGGGTTCTCCCATTTGAGTTGCTTTATGGCCAGAGGGTGAGAGGGTCCCTTGACCTAATAACAGAACATTGGGAAGGGAAAGTTGATACCTCTGACACCCCTGTAATTGAATATGTAGTTAATATGCGGCAGAGATTAGAAGAACTTGTGGGCTTTGTTAGAGATAGCTTGCAGGCAGCCCAGACTAAGCAAAAGACCTGATATGATCATATGGCCCAAAATAGAGAGTTTTATGAGGGCCAGCAGGTACTTGTTTTGGTCCCAGTTTGTCAGAATAAACTTCAAGCTAATTGGTAGGACCTTACAAGGTGATAAGGCGCCTGAATGACTATGTTATATCTATGGACTCTCAACACAGAAAGCAGTGTAAATATGTAACCAACCGTAACCTCCGCTCACAGGACAAAGCCCTTCTCTCAGTACCCTTCTCCACCACTGCCAACTCCAGGCTCCGCTCATTCTGCCTTGCCTCACCCTATGCCTGGAACAATCTTCCTTTACCCATACGCCATGCCCCCTCCCTACCCATCTTCAAATCTCTGCTTAAAACTCACCTCTTCAATGCTGCCTTCGGCGCCTAACCGCTCGAGATATATAGAATGCCCCAATCTATCCACCCTATCAGATTAACTGTTCACTCGTCCTCTAGATTGTTCACTTGTCTTTAGATTGTTCTCTTGTCTTTTAGATTGTAAGCTCTTTGAGCAGGGACCGTCCTTCTATGTTTAAATTGTACAGCGCTGCGTAACCCTAGTAGCGCTTTAGAAATGCTAGTTAGTAGTAGTAGTTAAAGGCCTATGCAAATCACAAAGCTATGGTGCTAGCTGTTTGCAGTCTACCGGAAGAGTGTCAGGATAGTGAGCCCATACCTGACCTCTTAGCAGAGACCTTACCCGAGGGATCTATACAATAAATTGTAGTGGGAGAGCAATTCACCACCACCCAGAGATAGTGTTAGAAGCAGTACTGCAAAAGTATGCAGATGTGTTTTCCACTAAACCAGGACTTACCTATTTAGCTAATCACAATGTAAACACAGGTGGCCATGACCTGCTGAAGCAGGGTCCCTATTGAATATCTGCTGAGGTGGGGAGGCAAATGAAGCAGGAGATTGATGTGATGCTAGCCCTAGGAGTTATCAAGAAGTCTGATAGTTCCTGGGACTCTCCCATAGTTCTTGTTCACAAGAAAGATGGCACAACCTCCTTTTCTGTGTTGATTTACAGGAGACTCAAGGAACGCGTCACTTTTAAAGTATGCACATTAGTCCACAAAATCATTCACGGCGAAGCCTCAGCCTACATGTCTGAGTTGATAGACTTACCACCCAGAAACGCCAAAAGACCATCCCGAACCTTCCTTAACCTCCACTTCCCCAATTGCAAAGGCGTGAAATACAAAGCGCTACACGCGTCAACCTTGTCTCATATGAGCACGCAGTGTTGGAATACACTGCCGCGCAACCTAAGAACAACCAACGAGCAAGCTTCCTTCCGCAGATTATTGAAGACCCATGTTTTCGAAAAATTTACGGAAAGAAACAAAACACATAAAGTCCACACTTACTGTTCACTAATGCATCATACATTCACCTCTGAATTCTCATTCCCATATTATCACATCACTCATACCTTTACTCACAGAAAGATATATACCATACGCCTTCATGCCTTTTTATCGCCCTCTAAGCTCCCATTGTTTCCTTCCAAAGTTGCAATGTCTATGTTCCATTATTACATTCCTTAACGACACCTCAATTGTTTCGCATAACTCTGCACAATGTAATCCATAACTATCTGTAACAAATTGTATTTCCAACATTCAACTCATATTGTAAGCCACACTGAACCCCCAAAAAGGTGGGAAAATGTGGGATACAAATGCAATAAATAAAATAAAATAAAAAAAATTGTACTGTATCTGACGCCTATCAGATGCCCCACATGGACAAGTTACTAGACCATTTAGCTGGGGCCCAGAAACTGACGAAAATGGACCTTAGCTATGGCAGATCCCCTTAACAGCTACTGCTCAGGAGCGATCAGCAATTATTACCCCATTTCATTTGTATGAGTTTACTGTAATGCCTTTTGGAATGAAAAATACCCCTGGTACATTTTAGTCCTTAGTGAATCATCTGTTAGATGGACTCCAGGAGCATGCTAGGGCTTATCTTGATGATATTGCTGTGTACAGTCAGACTTGGGATGACCTCCTGATCCATTTAAGTGGAATACTGGACTGGATTAGGGAGGCCTGGCTGACTATAAAACCCAGCAAATGTCTGATGGGCAGTGGCGTACCAAGGGGGGGGGACGGTAGGGGTGGTCCGCCCCTGGTGCACACTGCTGGGGGGTGCCACGCGCCTGTTACTTCCTGTTCCCGGGGCAGAGGGAGCAGCAGGGAGGGAACGAGCAGACTCAGAACTAACAGGTGTGCGGCACCCCCCCCCCCCCCAGGCAGGTAAAAATGCACCCAGGGGGGGGGCGTATCGGCGATCCGCCCTGGGTGTCAGCCAGGCTAGGAACGCCACTGCAGATGGGAACAGCAGAAGTGAATATTTAGGCACAGAGTAGATGTGGATAGCTGAAGCCTGAACCAGCGAAGGTGGAAGCTATACAAAACTGGCCCACTTCCCAAAATAAAAAGCAAGTACTACTACTACTACTACTTAACATTTCTAAAGCGCTACTAGGGTTATACAGCGCTGTACAATTTAACATAGAGGGACGGTCCCTGCTCAAGGAGCTTACAATCTAAGAGACAAGTGAACGGACAGTCTGATAGGGGCAGTCAAATTGGGGCAGTCTGGATTTACTGAACGGTAAGAGTTAGGTGCCGAATGCAGCATTGAAGAGGTGGGTTTTAAGCAAAGACTTGAAGATGGGCAGGGAGGGGGCTTGGCGTAAGGGCTCAGGAAGGTTGTTCCAAGCATAGGGTGAGGCGAGGCAGAATGAGCGAATTGGAAGTTACTTCATGGAGCCTGTCCCTGCAAATATACAACTTCACTATACAGCACTGGAAAGGCAATGAACACGGTAATGCTGATGGCCTCTCTAGAAAAGAAAAATCAGAACCACCCTAACACTGGATTATCAAGACCCAATGAGTACTCTGTGGAGGCCACAGTCAAGGGTTTCCCTCTTTAGGAGGGAGGTGTGTAGAAACAGTGTGTTTTCAACATGTAGGAGTGAAGGAGTGGCCTAGTGGTTGAAGTAACTGTCTTGAAATACAGAGGTGGCTGGTTCAAATTCCACTGCTGCTCCTTGTGATCTTGGGCAAGTCAATTAACCCTCCATTGTTTCAGGTACAAACTTAGATTGTGAACCTTCCTGGGACAGAGAAATATCCAGCATATCTGAATGTAACTCACCTTGAGCTACTACTGAAAAAGGTGTGAGCTAAATGTAAAATGTATTGAATATTTTCCTGCATTATGTTCTGAAGTGTATTTCTCCTGTTTGGCCAGCAGATGGTGCATGGTTTTTTTGCTTAAAGCTATTACAGAGAACTGACTCCTCTTTCTTTATTTGGCACACAGGTAATAGGAAGTGGCTGTAGTGATGTAACCAGTTTTTATTTGAAACTTGACTGTTCTGGGCTCTCATAGGCTTGGAGTTTTGAAAATTATTATCCAGCAGATGCTAGCTATTGCTTCAGTCCTAGCCAGAAAGAAAGAGAGACAGATTTCTTTGCTGAGGCTCAGTGAATTATATGTCCTGGTCTTCCCAGGTATTGTTTAGCTAGTATGCAAATATATAGATAGTGTTATAAAGATCCATATTTCAGCTACCTGTTATTGTATGTTTTGCACATTTTTGTTTATTGTTCCAGTGTGAGAATAAACACATTTGTTTGTTTTTTCTATCTGTCTGGACTGATAAAGAATCCTGATGGTTTGTGTGTTGGGTTTGTGATTGCTTTCTGGTAATTGTGGGACCACTGGGAGTGTAGGTCCAATAAACTAGAAATCAATTGGGATACCAAGGCACATCCTCCCCCTACCTGTTTCACTTGTGGTGGTAAATGTGATCCCTCCCAAACCCACCCAAAACCCACTGTACCAACATGTAGGTGCCCTCCTTCATCCCTAAGGGCTATGGTAGTGGTGTACAGTTGTGGGGAGTGGAATTTGGTGCTCAGCACACAAGGTAAGGGAGCTATGTACCTGGGAGCAATTTCTGATGTCCACTTTAGTGCCCACTAGGGTGCCCAGTTGGTGTCCAGGCATGTCAGGGGGACCAGTGCACTACGAATGCTGGCTCCTCCCATGACCAAAGGGCTTGGATTTGGTCGTTTTTGAAATGGGCGTCCTCGATTTCCATTATTGCTGAAAACTGGGGATAACCATCTCTAAGGGCGATGATCTCAACATTTAGGTCAACAATCTCTAAGGTCGACCTAAATGTTGAGATTTGGGCGTCCCCGACTGTATTATCGAAATGAAAGATAAGTACATAAGTACATAAGTAATGCCATACTGGGAAAAGACCAAGGGTCCATCGAGCCCAGCATCCTGTCCACGACAGCGGCCAATCCAGGCCAAGGGCACCTGGCAAGCTTCCCAAACGTACAAACATTCTATACATGTTATTCCTGGAATTTTGGATTTTTCCAAGTCCGTTTAGTAGCGGTTTATGGACTTGTCCTTTAGGAATCCGTCCAACCCCTTTTTAAACTCTGCTAAGCTAACCGCCTTCACCACTTTCTCCGGCAACGAATTCCAGAGTTTAATTACACGTTGGGTGAAGAAACATTTTCTCCGATTTGTTTTAAATTTACTATACTGTAGTTTTATCGCATGCCCCCTAGTCCTAGTATTTTTGGAAAGCGTGAACAGACGCTTCACACCCACCTGTTCCACTCCACTCATTATTTTATATACCTCTATCATGTCTCCCCTCAGCCGTCTCTTCTCCAAGCTGTATAGCCCTAGCCTCCTTAGTCTTTCTTCATAGGGAAGTCGTCCCATCCTCACTATCATTTTAGTCGCCCTTCGCTGCACCTTTTCCAATTCTACATATCTTTCTTGAGATGCGGCGACCAGAATTGAACACAATACTCAAGGTGCGGTCGCACCATGGAGCGATACAACGGCATTATAACATCCTCACACCTGTTTTCCATACCTTTCCTAATAATACCCAGCATTCTATTCGCTTTCTTAGCCGCAGCAGCACACTGAGCAGAAGGTTTCAGTGTGTTATCGACGACGACCCAGATCCCTTTCTTGGTCCGTAACTCCTAACGTGGAACCTTGCATGACGTAGCTATAATTCGGGTTCTTTTTCCCACATGCATCACCTTGCACTTGCTCACATTAAACATCTGCCATTTAGCCACCCAGTCTCGTAAGGTCCTCTTGTAATTTTTCACAATCCTGTCGCGATTTAACGACTTTGAATAACTTTGTGTCATCAGCAAATTTAATTACCTCGCTAGTTACTCCCATCTCTAAATCATTTATAAATATATTAAAAAGCAGCGGTCCTAGCACGGACCCCTGAGGAACCCCACTAACTACCCTTCTCCATTGTGAATACTGCCCATTTAACCCCACTCTCTGTTTCCTATCCTTCAACCAGTTTTTAATCCACAATAGGACATTTCCTCCTATCCCATGACCCTCCAATTTCCTCTGTAGCCTTTCATGAGGTACCTTGTCAAACGCCTTTTGAAAATCCAGATACACAATATCAACCGACTCCCCTTTGTCCACATGTTTGTTCACTCCTTCAAAGAATTGAAGTAAATTGGTCAGGCAAGATTTCCCCACACAAAAGCCATGCTGACTCGGTCTCAGTAATCCATGTCCTCGGATGTGCTCTGTAATTTTGTTTTTAATAATAGCCTCTACCATTTTCCCTGGCACCGACGTCAGACTCACCGGTCTATAATTTCCCGGATCTACCCTGGAGCCTTTTTTAAAAATGGGCGTTACATTGGCCACCTTCCAATCTTCCGGTACCACGCTTGATTTTAAGGATAAGTTGCATATCACTAGCAGTAGCTCCGCAAGCTCGTTTTTCAGTTCTATCAGTACTCTAGGATGAATACCATCCAGTCCAGGAGATTTGCTACTCTTCAGTTTGCCGAACTGCCCCATTACGTCCTCCAGGTTTACCGTGAAGTCAGTAAGTTTCTCCGACTCGTCCGCTTGAAATACCATTTCCGACACCGGTATCCCACCCAAATCTTCCTCGGTGAAGACCGAAGCAAAGAATTCATTCAGTCTCTCCGCTACGTCTTTGTCTTCCTTGATCGCCCCTTTTACCCCTCGGTCATCCAGCGGCCCAACCGATTCTTTTGCCGGCTTCCTGCTTTTAATATACCGAAAAATTTTTTTACTATGTTTTTTTGCCTCTAATGCTATCTTTTTTTCATACTCCCTCTTGGCCTTCTTAATCTGCGTCTTGCATTTGCTTTGACACTCCTTATGCTGTTTCTTGTTATTTTCAGACGGTTCCTTCTTCCATTTTCTGAAGGCGTTTCTTTTAGCCCTAATAGCTTCCTTCACCTCACATTTCAACCAGGCCGGGTGTCTTTTGGACTTCCGTCTTTCTTTTCTAATTTGCGGAATATGTATGGCCTGGGCCTCCAGGATGGTATTTTGAACAGCGTCCACGCCTGTTGTACAGTTTTTACTCTCTCAGTTGCCCCCCTAAGTTTTTTTTTTACCGTTCTTCTCATTTTATCATAGTCTCCTTTTTTAAAGTTAAACGCTAACGTATTTGACTTTCTGTGTACAGTTACTTCAAGGTCGATGTCAAAACTGATCATATTATGGTCACTGTTATCAAGCGGCCCCAGTACCATAACGTCCCTCACCAGATCATGCGCTCCACTAAGGACCAAGTCTAGAATTTTTCCTTCTCTCGTCGGCTCCTGCACCAGTTGCTCCATAAAGCTGTCCTTGATTTCATCAAGGAATTGTATCTCTGTAGCATGTCCCGATGTTACATTTACCCAGTCTATATTTGGATAATTGAAGTCACCCATTATTATCACATTGCCCATTTTGTTCGCGTCTCTGATTTCTTTTATCATTTCTGTGTCTACCTGCTCATCCTGGCGAGGCGGACGGTAGTACACTCCTATCACCATTTTGTTCCCTTTTATACATGGAATTTCAACCCACAGTGATTCAAAGGTGTGATTTGTGTCCTGCTGAATTTGTAATCTATCTGAGTCAAGGCTCTCGTTAATACAATGCTACCCCTCCACCAGTCCGGTCCACCCTATCATTACGATATACTTTGTACCCCGGTATGACAGTGTCCCACTGGTTATCCTCCTTCCACCAGGTCTCAGTAATGCCTATTATATCCAATTTTTCATTTAGTGCAATATATTCCAACTCTCCCATCTTATTTCTTAGACTCCTAGCATTTGCATATAGACATTTCAGAGTATGTTTGTTGTTCTTATTTGCATGATGCTTAGTACCTGACACTATTGATTTGACATCTTTTGTCTGATCTTTAGTTGTATTTTAGGGCACCTGGCCTACCACGGTCTGTTGTGCAACCTCACTATCCAGAAACCCTATCTTCCCTGTTTGTGAGGTATCTTTGCAAGATACCTTTTCCCGAACCATGCGCTTTTGAGCGACTGTCGGCCTTCCCCCCATTTCTAGTTTAAAAGCTGCTCTATCTCTTTTTTAAATGCCAACGCCAGCAGCCTGGTCCCACCCTGGTTAAGGTGGAGCCCATCCTTTCGGAATAGGCTCCCCCTTCCCCAGAATGTTGCCCAGTTCCTAACAAATCTAAAACCCTCCTCCCTGCACCATCGTCTCATCCACGCATTGAGACTCTGGAGCTCTGCCTGTCTCTTGGGCCCTGCACGTGGAACAGGTAGCATTTCAGAAAATGCTACCCTAGAGGATCTGGATTTGAGCTTTCTACCTAAGAGCCTAAATTTGGCTTCCAGAACCTCTCTCCCACATTTTCCTATGTCATTGGTACCCACATGTACCAAGACAGCGGACTCCTCCCCAGCACTATCTAAAATCCTATCTAGGTGACGCGTGAGGTCCGCCACCTTCGCACCAGGCAGGCAAGTCACCAGGCGATCCTCACGTCCACCAGCCACCCAGCTATCTATATGCCTAATGATCGAATCACCAACTACAACAGCTGTCCTAACCTTTCCCTCCCGGGCAGCACTTGGAGACATATCCTCAGTGTGAGAGGATAGTACATCCCCTGGTGGGCAGGTCCTGGCTACAGGAGTACTTCCTACTTCACCAGGGTGATGCTCTCCTTCTAGGAGACCTCCCTCCTCCAAGGTAGCACAAGGGCTACTAGTGGAGGTGGGACCTCTCTACAACATCCCTGTAGGTCTGCTCTATGTACCTCTCTGTCTCCCTCAGCTCCACCAAGTCTGCTACTCTAGCCTCAAGAGAACGGACACGTTCTCTAAGAGCTAGAAGTTCTTTGCATCGGGCGCAAACATATGACATCTCACCAACTGGGAGATAATCATACATGTGACACTCAATGCAAAAGACTGGATAGCACCCTCTCTCTGCTGAACTGCTGACTCCATCTTAGTGTTTTTGAGTTTTCCAATATTTTAAAACTTGCTACAGTATTAAGGATATTGGCCTAATATAAAAGTGTCTTTTACTTTATATAGTGTATTGTATGATTTATATAGTATTTCCTTCTTAGATGGTAATGAAATGTATTTAAAACTCTATAAGAGCACTCCTTACTTGTTACCCTAATTACAATAACTGACTATAAATGAGGAGTTGTCCTAGGGGTGGGTGGACGCACATCTTGTTTTGATAATACGGGTTTCCCCGCCCCTTTGTGGCATCATCCTTACAGATGGGCCCCCTTAGAGATGGTCGTCCACGTTCGAAAATGTCACTTGACACAGGATGCTGGACTCCACCAACTTTTGGTCTGACGCAGAGTGATACTTTAAAAAAAACAAAAAAAGAACAAAAAGAAACCAAAAAATCACCTATAGAATGGTGCTAAAATCTAGATGACACAAAAATCAACCTTAACAACTATTCCATAAATCACTTATAAAATACAAACATAAATCGACTTTTGCATACCAAAATTTAGGTGAGATTTCTTATTGAAATTTCAACTAAGCTTGTAATGTGCTATGTAAAACGTCTTCTATAATTTGTGCACCTCACTAAGGGCCCCTTTTACCAAGCTGCGGCAAAGAGGTGTCTGCAGTGGCGTCGACCTGTGTTTTTCATTCGTGCCAATGCCACCTTTTACCGCACCTGGTAAAAGGAAGTCTCACTTTCCTGCACGAAATGGCCATATGGCAAGTAAAGCACTTGCAGCGCAGACATTTTGGGGGAAGCAGTAAGGGCTCCCGCGATAACCTGGTGGTAACCAGTCAGCACGTGGCACTGCCCGAGTACCACCGGGTACACTCTGGCACAACAAATAAATACATTTTTGTAGCGAAAGAAATGACAGCGAGCTAGGGATGGGAAGTACCGCTGGGCTGCTGCGATGGCTGCACTGTACTTCCTGTTTAGCGAGTGGTAAGCCTGCATTGGGTTTACTGCCACTTAGTAAAAGGAGCCCTAAGCAACACATCCATGACATACCCATGCTCTTGTGAATGCCACCTTGCAGTCATAAGTTAAGGGGCCTTTGTACTAAGCTGCCCTAAGAAATAGACATAAGGAGTGCTAATGCGGCACTTTCCCCAAACTAATCCCATTTCTAGAGTGGACATAAAATATACTTTTTTAAAATTATATTTTTCTGACCTTACGCAAATATTTGAATTAGAAGGCAGTGATTGAAAAAAAATTAATGTGGAAGCCTTTAATACCTTCCATTTAGGATGCACTAAAGGCTCTTAAATTAAGGGGCTCTTTTATAAAGGTGCACCAAAAAGTGGCCTACGGTACTCTGTCTGCTCATATTGAACCATTTGTCCACTGCGTCTGGAAAAAATGTATTTTGGGGGGGGGGGCAGGAAATGGATGTGTGGCAAAACTTAAACCAGCACATGTCTATTTACAGCCTGAGCCCTTAATGACTCCCATTGACGTAGTGGTAAGAGCTCATGTGTTATCCATGCATGTGCCAACTGCCAGTTATTTTCTACCACGTGTTTTGGGTATGCGCCAAACTTGGAATTACCATCAGGCGTACATGCTAGCCAGGCAGTAATGCCAATTTGACACGTACTGGACGCGTGTAGAAACATATACGCCTTTATAAAAGGGTCCATTAGTGTCTGATAATCAATTAGTATTTGCTAATATGAAAGCACAACCTGGTTAATGCCACTATGTTCATTCTCCACCCATGACAAGCCCTCTCTAAAAAAAATATTTCTAACTATACATTATCTTTCTAGCTCAACCAATACCTAAAAGAGGTTCACTTTAACAACCCAGATGGACGTGAAATCTTCTTTGATGACAAAAGACATGTTGCAACTCACTATGACATCATGCAGGTCTTTCAGTTCCCTAATTGACCACCGCCTGGATCCATGTTGGAAGTTTCAAGCCCTCAGCTCCCAAGGACAAGCAACTCTTTGTGAACCTTACCGCCATCAGATGGAAAACTCCCTTTAACCAGGCCTGACACCATCCTGTTTGTAGTAGGGTTTATAACGTGGGAACAGAGCAGCTTAGAAAAGGCAGAGGAAGAAAAGGATTTGAAAAAGTTTGCAATCACAAGTTTTTATAATTATAGAATAAATATTCCTGCTCTTTGTTGCAAACATTCCCAATCTGTCTTTAAATTACTTCTCATGTAACTGTTGTGTGATACCTCCGAAATGCTCTATTTACCGGGGGATATTTAGCATGTTGTCATTAGTACATCAGAAGTATTGGAAGCAGATATAGCAGACAAGCTCTCTTATAGAGAGAGGCAACTGCTGATTGGGAATATGACTATTTCTCTCTTTCTTCCTCTCCTTAGGTCCCCCGCTCTGTGTGCTCTGAGAGCTGTGTTCCTGGATACAGGAAAGTCATTGATCCTGAGAAGCCGGTCTGCTGCTTTGACTGTGTCCCCTGCTCTGAAGGGATGTATTCTAATACCACAGGTAGACAAACACATCACAGTGTTTTATAAATATAAAATACCTAATGTTGATGTGAACCAGATATACATCTATAGGTACTGGAAACTTAGAAAATACATTGATATAGCAAGATGATAAATATTTCTATGCATCCTACATCATATTTAATATTCAGATTTATGCAATAAAGGTAATTTTTGGCTATGGCCTCTTAGCTTCTGAAACAATGTAGCATTCTATGTAGCAACACATATTGGACTAGATTCAGTGAATGGCACCAATTCAGGTGCCAAAGATTGAGCACTGAAAGCTATTCTCTAGCACACTATTCCCTCAGCACACTACCGACCTCGATAACTTTAACTTCATCAATGGAATGAACCCAACCTTTTGCGAATACACAGCAGACCATACATGGACAAAATTTGCTCTCCTCACCATTGAATCAGTCACACAGGCGAATTATAGGTTCTCCAATACCCACTGTAAACTGGACATCTGCCCCCACCATCTACTTAAATCTGCACCCAACTGTTTCTTAGCGGACCACACTTTCTAAATTACATGTTACAAAAAGGTTTATTCCCTGAGGAATACGGCAACATCCTACTCACCACTTTACCAAAAGACACCAAGAAAAAAAACAAATGATCTCACCAACTACCGCCCAGTTGCATCCCATTAGTAGTCAAACTGATGGAAAGCCTAGTTACCAAACAGCTCACTGAATATCTGGACAAGTTCTCATTTTTACATGAGTCACAATCAGGATTCCGCCCCCTTCAGAGCACCAAAACTGTACTAGTCACTCTTCTGGCCAAATTCAAGCGGGAAATAGCCACAGGTAAAAACATCCTCCTCCTCCAATTTGACATGTCAAGCGCTTTTGATATGGTAAACCACAACATACTACTAAAACTATTAGATCACTTCGAGATTGGTGGACATATACTTAACTGGATCAAAGGTTTCCTAACCACCAGAACATATCAAGTAAAATCAAATTCAAACATATCGCCTCCATGGAAATCTGACTGCCTAGTACCTCAAGGCTCTCCACTATCACCAATACTCTTCAATATAATGATGATCCCACTGGCCAAAGCCTTATCCAACATAGGCCTCAACCCGTTCATTTATGCAGACGACGTTACAATCTATATTCCCTTCAAATATGATTTGGCAGAAATTACCAATGAAATGAAGCTCGGCTTGAACACAATGGTCTCATGGGCAAATTTCTTCCAACTGAAATTGAACTCTGAAAAACCACACAGCCTTGTCTTATCATCTCAATACAATAAGCTCACCCCCACAGCCATAAACAACCCAGACCATACCCTCCCTATCCCAGATAACTTAAAAATACTCGGCGTCATAATTGACCGCAACCTTACTCTTGAAAGCCAAGTAAACTCCACAACAAAGAAATGTTCCATTCAATGTGGAAACTTAAATGCCTAAAACCCTTCTTCCCAGAGAAACATTTTGTAAATTAATACAATCAATGGTATTAAGCCATGCAGATTACTGTAACGGAATCTACGCGGGATGCAAAGATCAACTCACAAAGAAACTCCAGACAGCCCAGAATACAGCAGCCAGGCTGATATTCGGTAAGACCCGATTCGAAAGTGCCAGACCCTTCTGAGAAAAACTGCACTGGCTCCCTATTAAGGAGCGCATTACCTTCAAATTCTGTACCCTGATCCACAAAATTATCTACGGCGCAGTCCCAGGATACATGATTGACCTCATAGACCTGCCAAATAGGAACAGTTCCGGATTATCTCGAACATATCTAAATCTCCATTATCCATGCTGCAGAGGTCTCAAATACAAAACAACCTATGCATCCAGCTTCTCCTATTTAGGTACAAAACTATGGAATGCACTGCCAAAAGGAGTGAAAACAATCTACGACCATCTAAACTTCAGGAAATCACTAAAAACCTACCTATTTAGAAAGGCATAAACTATTGACCCAACATAGGTGCCAACGCCCTGCAATGCAGCAAATCCAGTGATTGTATTGGACACTATTTAACCTTCCCTCTCTCTGATCCCTTATGCCTGAAAGAAATGGACCCTTTACTTGCCCACAATATCACCTTGTATTTGTTTCTCTGCCGTTCTTGGCAAACACCTATGGTACTATGTTTGCCACATTAAGCCTGCAAATATGTGGGAAATGTGGGATACAAATGTAATAAATAAATAAATATTCTCTATTCTGAATTGGGTGCCATTTATAGAATAGCGCTTAGCACAAGGATCCATGTCAAAATATTTAGATGTGGCTAATTAAGACCAGTAATCAACTGTTAGCACTCAATTATTGGCACTAATTGGCTCATTGCTCTGTTAAATTGTGTGCACAAATTGGGCAAATATCCATATTTCTATACACACAGTTTTGAGCTTCATTAATAGAATAGGGGTGATTGTGTGCACAGACCTAGCTGGGGAAAAATAAAACAGCCACATTCTATAGTGGAAGCATATGCAAACTATTGTTAAAAAAATGACCCAACTAATTTATGCCTTTCATTCTTACCTTTGTGTATCTGTGCACAGGGATGGCCCAAGTCAGTCTGCCACCTGAGGTGAGATTTGTGGTGATGCCCTTGGCCCTCCCAGTACCCTGCCACCCCTCAAATCCTATATCTCCCCTCACACTCTCTCCCAACTCTCTCACTGATTTGTTGGTAATGAAATATTTACAAATTAATCCTTAAGAAATTATGTTTCATAGATGCAGAGAACTGCTTGAATTGCCCTGAAGATCGGTGGCCCAGTGAGAAGAAGGATGAGTGTTTACCAAGAGACATTGATTTCTTGTCCTATGATGATCCTTTGGGTGAAACTTTGTCTTCAATTTCTATTCTCTTATTCATTATCACTGTCCTAGTGTTGGGAATCTTAATTAAATATCAGGACACACCAGTAGTGAAAGCCAATAACCGGAACCTCAGCTACATCCTCCTCATCTCCCTCATGTTCTCTTTCCTCTGTGCCTTGGTATTCATTGGTCAGCCTGAGACATTGACCTGTCTTCTCAGGCAATCTGCTTTTGGGATAATATTTACAATTGCTGTTTCGACTGTATTAGCAAAAACTGTTACAGTAGTCATTGCCTTTGGTGCCAACAAGCCCGGCAGCAATTTAAGAAAATGGGTTGGGACAAGAGTGTCCTATCTAGTTCTTCTCTGCACCTCTGGTGAAATTGTGATATGCACTGTATGGCTGCTCATCTCTCCTCCGTTCCCTGAATTTGACACACAATCTGTTACTGGAAAGATGGTTTTACAGTGCAATGAGGGGTCCACTACAGCATTTTATAGTGATTGGGTACATGTTCTTTTTGGCATTTCTTAGTTTCAGTGTGGCTTTCCTAGTAAGGAAGGTTCCAGATAGTTTTAATGAGGCTCAGTTTATCACTTTCAGCATGCTGGTGTTCTGTAGTGTTTGGGTATCCTTCATCCCATCATACCTGAGCACCAAAGGCAAATCCATGGTGGCTGTGGAGATATTTGCAATTCTGGCTTCTAGTGCTGGACTACTGGGTTGTATATTCATCCCCAAGTGTTACATTATTCTGCTCAGACCTGACCTGAATACAAGGGGACATATAATAGGAAAAGAAATATCATTAAAAAATACCATAAGGAGGAGGATTTATTTATCATGATCTTGTGTCCCTGCCCCATGAGGAAAGTTGAAAATTGATCAACATTGTTAAAAATGATTGAATTTTGAACTCTGAATACCTTTAAAATAGTCTGTAAACATTGAGGCAAATTTTCAAAGGATGGTAAAAATGTATTTGCTGCTGTCAAACTTATAAGTTCTTTACTCATAAATGCTCATCCCCTATACAGATAGTACCAGGCTCCAAAACAGTCTATCTGCTCAGTATTTATTTATTTTATTTCACAGTTTCTATACCACACTATCCTAGATACTAGGAGGGTTATATCATTATACACATATTTATCAAAAATAGCTAAAATGAAGACATCCTAAAACCTATTAACTTCTTATAAATAGTAAAATCATTCTAGCATGACCAAATCACCATTACTATCACCATCTTCAATTAAGAGCCTTTTGAAACAAAAAATTGTTTTTGAAGCTGTATGTTTTCCTTCTACACAACTGTACTAGAAACATATTCCAAAATTGAGCATCCTCTATGGAAAATATTATTTGCCTGTAATCATCTAGTCTGATATGTTTGAAAGCTCGAACATCTAGTAAAAGTTTCTCTACAGAGCACAATGCTCAGGATGGACAAAACACCCTCAGTACTGTTTCCAAAGGCAGGGGGACTTCATTTTTTTACTGCTTTGAAAATCAAGACCAACAGGTAACCAGTGAAATGTTTGTAGCGCTAGGGAAATTATGGTCAAATCTCAAGGTATTAGACAGAAGTCTAGCTATAGCATTCTGTGCTGTTAATGTTTCAGCAAAACTGCTAGAAGTAAAGAATTATTGTAGTCAATTAATGGCATAATTAATGCCTGCACTACTTTTCTATAATTTAACTCAGACAACAAATCATTTAGTCTTCTTACAACCGTTATTTTTTAACCAAGGATCAACAATTTTTTTTCTTTTTAAAGAAAGAGTAGAATCAAGAATAATTCAAAACTGGTTAACTTCTCGTACAATAGGGATAGTTGTCTCTCCTAGTTTCAATACACGAAGAAGGGCAACCTTTGAAAGTGAAGAAAAGGCTAGACGAATTTCATATTTAATATAAAAAGTTTATTTACAATTCTACCGGATACCTTCAATGGAGGTATTCAGGAAGCATATCTAGACAAAGCAGTCAGAATGCTTACTACTTCTTTGTTCCACTCTGTTTTTATACCATTCTTCTTTGGCATCTGACTAATTCTCTCATACAACATTCCTGTGCAAGTCTCTGAATACCACAACGCTGTTAATCATGTGCAGAACATGCTACATCTGTTTTCCCTTATTGCTCCCTCTTCTTTACAGACTTTCTGGAGCCGTGCCTTTGGCTGATGTTTAATGTCCGTCACCTTCTTCTCATGCCTCAGGAGATTTAGTGTTGAAACAGCTTGTTGTAATCATGGAGCTTTCCACTCCCCATCTTTCATGCTTTTATTCAACAAATCCTCCCTTGAGTTCTGGTGTGTTCCAGGACTCATACATCTGTTTCAGCTCCAGTCTGTTTCTTTTTACCTCCCTTCTAAATCTCCTCCCCCCTGTTTGTGTCATTCAGTTTCTGCACGCTTTTTCAATATTTTTGGCTGACATATTAAAGTTCTATTCTGATTTCAGTTACCATTGTCATTTTAAAAGCATCCTGGCACATCTTTGCAAACATGCTAATACACATGTTACACAGCATTAAACAGATTCAATTGTACTAGGGTACAAAATTTATATCTCTTGAGGTATATAATTTATAGGACAGTGAGCTTCATCAAAGGGGAATACACTGTCATTCATTCTTACTTTTCATTAGCTGATGTGGCATTAAAAATTACACAAATTAAAAGCATAACATTCCTTGAATCAGTTGTTACATACCATTGAGTTAAAGTGTTATTGCAGCTTGTTTTATTGCCACACTTTTCTTTGGTGGCTGTGACATTTACAATCACTGTACTTCCTTCTATAGACCAATTACCTGTTACAACATTGTGCGTGTAATTGCACTTTATCGGGGGAATGTTTCCAGTTGTCATACTATTAATCAGACACCAAAATGATGTCTGTGGGTACTTGTCCATAAGCAAGGCTTGCTTATAAATAGTCTCATTTGTCCAATGAAGGTTTGCACCATCCCTTACACAGGTATTATTGGGATAACGGTGCCCACCCAACTTTATCATTGTAGTCCCATATATCATAGCTGGCAAGGACAAGGATGTGGGCACATATGATACAATCAGTCAAATTCAACATCTTGGCCGCTGTAACAAGTTTATTCTCATATGTGTTCATTGTCCATTAACAAACAACAACATCCCAATACCATCATGTTGAGGGACATGATGTTTGTTTATTCTTTGTCCATTTCAATATTATTAGTTCGTCGAATATCTGATAAGTGTATCCAAGAAGTATGACCTTCCAGACGGGCAGCGGTCTGAGTAAGGGCCGTGATAGCAAAAGGCCCTACATACACAGGATCCTTCCACGTTTTATGTATAAAGTTCTTTCTTAGTACTAGATCACCTACTTTAAAAGCACAAACATCATTAGTAGTCCCTGCCTGTGATGCTACATTTGTTCGGATCATATCACTCGTCAGGTTCAACATTGGTTGTAGCTTTTGCCAGTACTGAGCTGTATTATCAGTACTTGCCGTCTGCATTGGGAAGAAATGACGTCCTGTCTGAATTTGGAATGGGGTCAATTTAGTACGGGTATTAGGTTGAGCCCGCATAACCATCAAAGCTAATGGTAACAAATCAAGCCAGGTATATGGTTTACCTGCTGTTTCCTTGTTTAAAGCCTTCAGTAATACTCTCAATTTAGTTTTCAATATACCATTGTATCGTTCCACCAGTCCATTGGAGGTAGGACGGTACACTGATATCTTTCTGTGTGTCAATTGCATGACTGTTGCCATTTCTTCCAGAATAGCGTTGTTAAAATGTGTTCCATTATCAGAAATCACTTTAGTTGGACAACCATGTCTTGGCAAAATATGTGTTATTAAACATTGCACAACTTCATGCACAGTCTCCCTCTTACATGGAAATGCTTCTATCCACCTTGAAAAAGCATCCACCCAAACTAACAAATATCTTTTTCCCTGCACTGGAACAATCATATCAGTGAAATCAATATACCATTCTTTTGCTGGGCCTTCTGGTATTGGAAGTGTCCCAGGCGATATTTTAGGGCCTCTTTTAGGTATATTAGTATTACATACCATGCAATTTTGCACAACCTGTTGAATCAAGTTATCAATTTTCAAAGTCCAAAATCTTTGTTCAAATTGTTGTTTCATTGTTTCTCTGTTCCAATGCATGATTGCATGCCACCCAGTCAATACCTTAATCGCCTGGCTCATTGGCATGCAAGGTAATCCTTCTTCCTCATTAAACCATTCACTTCCCAATTTCATACATCCTTTCTTCAACCATTTTTCACTTTCCTGTTCCTCTGGCTGCCACATTTCAATCTTATCTACATTCGTAAGTGGCCCTTCCTGTGTCTGTCTAGTATTATACAAAATCTTTTCACTTTGCTTAACCACCTCCGTTGCTGCTGCATCAGCCATTGCATTACCTAGTGCCTCAAAGGTTGGCCTTTCAGTGTGGGCCGGGGTCCACACAACTGCAGTTTTTCTACCTTCACGTTCCCTTCTTGCCAAAATTTCAAACAGCAATTTCCAATATGTGTAATGTTGTAAATTTTTACCTGCACTGGTTATCATCCCCCTACGTTGCCATTTTAATATATGATACTGTAGTGAACTTGCAACGTAACCACTATCAGTATATATGGTGACATTTTGAGTCATATCAGTGTGTTGTAAGGCCGTAATAACAGCCAAAAGTTCAGCATGCTGTGCAGTATGGTCAGGAGGGGTTTTATATTGTACTTGCATTATCTTTCTTAGATTCTCATCTACCTGCACGCAGGCAAAGCCTGCAACAGTCCTTTCACAAGCTCCATCTGTAAACCATATTAACCCATCAGATAAGGGTTCAAAAGTAAGACAGTGAAATGTAGGGATTTCTATAGTATCAATCTCAATCTCTTGATCGACAGGAAAAAGCAGATCTATCTTATTTCTCTGTTCTTTAGTTAATGGTATTATTCTTATATCTTGTCCTAAAAGTACTGCTTGATATTTTCCAAATCTAGTGGCTGTCAATGCTGTTTGGCTAGGGCTCAACAGCGTTTTAATCGTGTGGTTGGTATGTATTACAATAGGAACAAAAGGCATTTGTGCTCTCCATTTGCCTACTGCAGCCACTATAGCTGTCAGTAACTTTGGTATTTCTTTCATTCCCTTTTCCACATGATTAAAAGAGCCTGATAAAAAAGCTACTGGTGTATTTACTTCATTATTTGATTAATCATAGCTGCCCAACTGTTTCCCATGTCTTTTACCCACAGATGCACAGGTGATTGGATATCTATTACTGCTAAGGGTCCTGGGGATAACAAATCCCTCACAATCTTAGCCAATACTATCTTATCCTGCTCGTCCAACACAATCAGAGTCTTTGGTGTGGCTGCGGGCAGTTTCAAATGTTTATAAAGTCTCATTACTTTTTGTGTATAATTTGGTATCCATTGTCTGCAGTAATTTAACATTCCCAAAACAGCACGTAACTGGGTAACTGTTTGCGGTACCGGAGTCTCATTTAAAATAGATATAACCTCCGGTATAATGACCTTATGTTCTGCAGAAACATTTTGTCCTAAAAAGGTGACAGTAGACTGAGCTATAACACATTTTTCCTTGTTACATTTATATCCTAACTCTCCTAATAACAAAAATAATTTTCTAGTCCATTCTAGGCATTCTGCTTCAGTCTCAGCAGACAGTAGAATATCATCTACATAGACAAACAATGACACCGTGTGGCCAAATCATACATTTCAGACGTAGCCAGAGTTTTCAAATCGGGATATTTGCCTTCCTCTGTGCTACCTTTCCCCTTTTCTTTTTTTCTTACTCGTTTTGCTTCTCTTTTCTGTTCTCTAGTCCCCACATCACTGTCCTCATTATCCCCTCCCTTTTCACTTTCTGAATCACTGGGGGGGTCATCAAGAGCCGAATACCCAGCGCATGGCACAGGGCGCTTTGGCTTTGATTCCTTCATTTTTTATCAGTCGCCCTTAGGGGGCACAACGTGTCCCTGCTAGATTCATACGACGGGGGATTATTTCTTTTATACATTTCTGCCTCTTGTTGTATTCTATCTACATCAGCATGAAAAAGATCTGCTGCTACAGAAAATAAGTTCCAAATTGTAAGATGTTTCTCTAAACTTTTCTGCTTATTTTTATTTTCTTGTATGTATTTCAGGAGAGATAATAATTTTGGACGATCAAACGATCCATACTGAGACCAGCTCAAAAAAGAATCTTTTGCATCATATTTGACCCATTTCTCATGTGTTTCTTCAATCTGTTTTTTTTCTAACGGGAATAATTCTATGACATGCTGCAAAGGGGTGCATTTTTTGAACTATCTAAATCTAAATACAAAGTATATACAGGGGTTTTTTTCTTTCTTATCTGCCCCTTTCCCTTCCATTTTATTCTGACTATTACAATTTCTCCTATAAAGCCACAATCTACAAAAATATACTAATGCACCTAAACAGAGGAAATATACAAAACAGAAAACTACAAAGCTAAACAAATATACCACTAATAAGTCCACAATGTAAGCTTACTCGCGTCTTCTCGTTTATTTTTAGCAAGCCCAGGAGTCGTCACCTGTATGTCCACGTCAGTAGGTTGATCACTCCCAAATCAGTGGTACACAGAAATCAGGCTTAAACAACGCTTGCTCTCCAAATCCTGTAAAAACTTTCATTAACAACAAAAACTTAATTTGTCATTCGTCTCGCCCTTTCTTTTCCGTGTGCGGCATAAATCTTCAGTCCTGCCGTGGTCGCCACTTTGAAGAAAAGGCTAGACGAATTTCATATTTAATATAAAAAGTTTATTTACATTTCTACCGGATACCTTCAATGGAGGTATTCAGGAAGCATATCTAGACAAAGCAGTCAGAATGCTTACTACTTCTTTGTTCCACTCTGTTTTTATACCATTCTTCTTTGGCATCTGACTAATTCTCTCATACAACATTCCTGTGCAAGTCTCTGAATACCACAACGCTGTTAATCATGTGCAGAACATGCTACATCTGTTTTCCCTTATTGCTCCCCCTTCTTTACAGACTTTCTGGAGCCGTGCCTTTGGCTGATGTTTAATGTCCGTCACCTTCTTCTCATGCCTCAGGAGATTTAGTGTTGAAACAGCTTGTTGTAATCATGGAGCTTTCCACTCCCCATCTTTCATGCTTTTATTCAACAAAAGCTAATCAAGAAATGTATTAAGTTATGTCCAATAAAAAAGGTATCATCATATTTTCTTTTCCATGTTTTATTTTGTTTGATTTCTATTGATAACCTAATACAGTAGGGCAAGTCCTATCAGCTTGGTCAGACAGAATTTGGCTCTTTTCCATGAGTTTCAATCTATGTGCTGTCATCCAGCTCTTAACTAACAGTAAATATAATTCAAAAAGTCAAAGGATTCCTTGACCTATTTAGTAATAGGAAAATAAAACTGTATGTGATCAACAAAACCATAACCTGTTGGCTTTCAGGTCATCTTTAATGTCCTACTTCCCATCTACAACTTTTAGGTACTATAATTACACCTGTTAACTGTCAAAGGGTCAAGAAATTTGCCATACCCTCTGAGATCAAAAGTTACCCCAAGCTAATGCTGTTCTTATTTTTATTAACTGAATCAAAAGAATGTTGAGTTATGCACTCTTTAACTTTGAGAAAATTAAAATTTATACATTTAAAATTAATTACTGTAATTGTAAAAATGTCTTATAGCAGTTCTTACATTAGAACACTCTTATTGATTCGAAATCTTTGAAATATTTAACAATTTGAAAATGTAAAATTCACAGGCAGGGGCAAGGAACACCAGGGGCTACACTTCCCACTCCTCCCATGCTGTATTATCCTTCTTTCTTGTCCTTTCACCCATCTACCATCAATCTCTCCCTTTTCAAAATAAATCACTGAGACATAGGACTCTTGTATGAAGAAGTAGAATTTATTATTGCTGCTGCATTACAACATATCTTAACCAATTATAATGCATACATAATGAAGACAAGTAATATTTCCCATTTGCAAATCCCTATCAAGACCTAACTTCACCTCACCAGTCAGTTAGCTGTAGAGACACACAGCTATTTACTCATTACAATACTTCACACATTTTCTGACTTGCATGTATATGCAGACTATGAAAACTCGAGTACATCTCAATTATTGACTTCACTTTTGGGTTTGTCATAACATGAAAATGTAAAAAAGAGTTTAAAAAAGGGGAAGAGAATGAAGGCTGATGAAGGGGGAATTACATTAACCTGCACTGTAAGGTTTAAGGACATTTGCTCAGAACATAAATGTCATGGAATCCGGGATGGTGAGCCCTTGGACTGCAGACAGGACTGCAGCAGACAAGACCTCTGGGAAGGCACAGAGCAGAGGCGGGCCAGACACTTAATCCAGATGAGATACAAGACATAGCAAATAAACAGTACACACTCCAGGCAAGGTAGAACTAGAGCCTGGCTAAAGCAAAAACCAGGAATAGAGCTTGACTAATGCAGGAACCAGGAACAAAGGAAGGACAAGCAGACGGGCTGTAAGGCCAAACTGGAACCCACTTGTACTAGAGGGAAGGGAAAAGAAACAGAACAGAATCTCTTGAGCAAGTACTACTCAATCAGTGCTCACATACTGCACTAAGCAGTGCCACAAACAGGAGGTCAAAACACCCTACAAACAGGCACAAAGAAACAGAAGGGAAAAGATAACCCCACTCAGGCTCACATAGTAGAATCAACAAGTAAAAGATAATAGGGGAAACCACAAAGGGAGACAGCACAGGGCTATGCTTAGAACCACAGCTATATGGACGAATAGTCCTAACTAACTCAAACAGAATATCACACAGAGAGGTAGCTCAGGGCTGGGCTAGTAGTCATAGCTAAACAGAAGAACAACCCACTCAAACTCAAATAGAATCAAACAGAGAGGCCACTCAGGGCTGTGCTAGTAGTCACAGCTAAACAGAAGAGCAACCCACTCAATCACAAACAGAACCAAACAGAGAGAACTCAAACAGAAATCACATCGGGAAATCTCAAGACAGGGCCACACGGCCGTAGTAAAGGAAAACTCACGACTGTGCCACACAGCACTCAAGGATAAAGGTATGCCACTCATTGGGACACACAAGGCTGTGTCACACACACTCAAGGATAAAGGGAAGCCACACATAGGAATACATAAGGCAATGCCACAGCGTCAAATAACAGACACTAGAGACAAAGGGAAAAACCAGCAAAATGGAAAGGACATACACAAGTCAGATAAGGAGCAGTACTCGCAACAGCCAGGAAACAAACATAGCAGACAAAGAGTTAAAGCAGGTTAAAGGGAAAGGCTGCTTCTAATACACAAATCAGCAAAGGAGTAGTGCTGATAAGAGCCAGGTAACGAACACAGCACACAAAGGGTTAAAGCAGACTAAAATGAAAATGTGCTTCTAAATACATAAGTCAGCAAAGAAGTAGTGCTCAAAATAGCCAAATAAACACAGCACACAAAGGGTTAAAGCAGACACAAGGGAAAGCAAACAAAGAAACTA